>NC_133622.1:254309974-254524974 GCF_048593235.1 Sminthopsis crassicaudata
GACCTTCACCAGAATGAATTTTCCAGACTCTAACTTCTCCTTTTATCCTCCCAGAGAATGGGCTTGTGGTTACTCCACGGGCTTGTGGGAACTACTTACAACCAACGAATTTGCTCCTTTTTAAAGGTGTGTAAACTCCTTTTCAGAAGTTTAAAAGTGTAAAGGTTTGAACTAAAGGTATGAACTCTGAGCTAGAGAATTGCCAAGTTCCGACTTACCACTTAGTAAGAACCAAACATCTGAGAGCTGTCCGGACCAAATCCCCGGCAGACTAGGCTTGCCCTGCTGCTCTTTCCATTTTCTCACCAGCTCCCTTGGTCATCCTCAATTCACCTCTAACCCTGAGAAATCTGAATCAATCCACACTTATCATTCCCCAAAAATCCATGTCAACCAATAGCCTTATTCACCTCCCCAGATAGCCCCCAGATGAAACTGTATACTTCAAGAGGGAAGGATGGAAGGTCCCTTTAAAAAAAAAAAAAAAATTATTCTCTCTTGTGAAAACCTGAGGCAATTTGATGACTATTGCCCCTAGGCAGATTACTCAGGGCCCCAGCACTGGGCCTCTGGGTAAGAACAGAAGGGTAATTTTGGAGTCTTGACTGAAAGTTACTGGCTCCCCCTTGGTGGACCCCTTTTAGCCTACTCATCCTAGACCCTTCCTGTCCTTCTCCACTGACCACACGGGAGTCTATTTTTATTAAAGAGATCTTGGGGAATCTTTAAGGACCCAGAGATCCATTGCTTCCAATATCAGAGCAACTGAAATTACTGCAAATGGATTTAACCTTATTCTTTTGTGTGTGTGTGTGTGCTTTATTTAATATTTTTATTTTTCCCATTTATACATAAAACAATTTTACATTTGTTTTTAAAACTTTGAGTGCCAAGTTTCCTCCCACCCCCTTCCCCAGTTGAGAAGACATATGTGAAGTCATGGGCTGGGATTTTCTCTGGAAACCAACAGATTGAGATGCTGCGTTCCAGTTAAGAGGGACAAGCCGGTGAAAAGTGGATTCCCCGTAGGGATCCCTTCAGACATGGGTTGGGTGCTGAGGTCCCTTCCAGCTCTCAAATTCTGGGTTAATAGAAACAAGCCCACTTTTCCTTCATGTGTACACTAATGAATTTTTGAGCATGAGATCAAGAGGGAACTCAGAGACCATAGTCATCACATCTTCCATGTGAGGTAATGGAGGCCCTTACCTCTCTTAAATGACTCACCTAAAGCCACCAGCTAATTAGTGGCAGAATGACTACTACGCCAGACTTCTGACCTGGTGCCTTTCCTTTCCATCAAGTTGCCCTTAACCTCAGAGACTCTTTCCTAGAAAATAGATAATGCTCCCATAAAGACCGAGTTCTTCAAAGGCCCACATATGCACATATTATTTAGGGTCCTAACTATGCACTTCCTATCCTCAGTTTGTTATCAGCTCAAGAGACTTTTCACCAAATGACCCAACATTTACTACATTGGATTGAAAACTTTTGTATAAAGGAGATTTTTTTTTAATTTTTTAAGTGGGTGATTTGAAAAATTCTACATTAAAACCATACAGATCATAATTTCATCTTTTCTTGATGGTTCCATAAATACTTCAGAATCTTATCTGGTTCATGTTCCTTGTTATGAATATGTATTGTTCTGTGAATATATGGAATTCTGAATAATATATTTCTATAATTTATAGAAACTTCAATAGACTAGCTCATTTCACTGTTTTTTTTAATATAGTTTTAATTTCTGCAGGAAAATATTTCTAATATAAATTTAATTGTACCAAATTCTGGGCACAGTGTTGGGATGATTGTAATTCTTATTAATGGCTCATTTTGACAAGATATTATTTACATCTAAAAAACTCACACTACAAGACTGGGTGCTCTGAATTCATGAACAGTCTGAAGAATATTTTTTAAATGGTATGGCTTTGTACACACAGTACACAAGTAATTAAAGTACACAAAGTAATTCAAGAGTGTTAGATGGTTTTTCTTTTTCTTTTTTTTTTTAACAGTTTTTAATAAATAAATTAATTCAAGAGTATTGGTTGTCTTAAATAAAATATATCTAGTTAATATAATAATTGTTTTTATCTAATATAACACTCAAAACTAATACTCAGAAACAGTTTACAGTAGAAAGTGGTTTAAGCATTCCCTCTATAATTGTGTTTACAGTATCAGTTTACTTTTAAAATGCCTTTTTCAAACAAACAACCACACAATATTATCCCACAATATAAAATCAGAGAATTTTAGAATTAGAAGAGATTTTAAAGATTATTTAATCCAACTTCCCAAATAGAAGGATGCTTTCAACAACATCCCTAAAAAGATGGACCTCCAGTCACTTCTTGATACTTTAAGTGATGGAAAAATAAGGGGATCAAATCCATTTTTGAAAACCTTTTATTGCTGGAAAATTCTTTTTTAAAATAAATGAAAATCTGTCTCTATCCAAAATAAATAAATAAATTGATTGATTGATTAATAACTAAATAAAGAGGCCTTTTTTCCCCCACCAAAAATCAGTTTGGTCCAAATTCTTATTTAAATACAGGCATTTTAAAAATTCTAAGCAGGATACAAATTACTGAGATTGTAGTATACACCAAAGCCATAGAGTACAAAGAATGGTGTTTTTGCTCAAATTGCCAAAATTCAAAGGACCTTACTGACATACTTTTAGCTAAGGTAAAAACAACTAATCTTTGCAAGATAACAATAAGAATAATCAGTTGAAATAAAAAGGTACCAAATGATCTTCTTGCTTTTTCCAGCAATCTGTTCTCCCGTCTGGGCCAGTTCTGTACTATTCTTTCCCTCTAGTGTCTTCCCAAGCTCCGGTTTCACAGTGTCTTGAGGTCAGAGAGAGGCTTTCTAATCACTGTCCCTTCCTAGGTATGAGCAAAGAGCTGAAGACCCAAAGCAGAGACCAATTTGACTGTGACAGAAAATAGGGCAGACAATATAAATATATGGTACCTAACACAGCGGCGTGGCACTTATTACCAGATGATATCAACAACTCTCCATCATGTTAGACGTAAGTTACCCCTTGCCATTGATCCAGTGTTCTTAATCTGGAGTCTGTGAACTTAAAAAAATTTTGATAACTTAATTTTAATATTATTTACTTCCTTAATAATGCAATGTGATCAAGTCAGTTTCCTTAAATACATCACAGGGAATAGGTTTCAACCTCAAGGTTGCACATGACTGAAGCAAGCCAGATTTTCTCTCCTCCAAACTTGAACTGTTAGATGTTATCGAGCATCTCTTAAAACATCCCCCCCAAAGCTTAGAGATTAATAAGAACTCTAACTTAATCTATGGTTCATTGGGAACCTCAGTACTTGGGAGTAAGTGATGCATCATGGTCCCCGAGGGATTCTATGAGCTAATTTCAATTCAACAGTCGGCCATTTGTCTCAAAAACTGCACTAAACCCTGCGTTTATTAGAATAATAATTGATTCAACAACAAAAGCAAAATGAACACCCCAGTCTTCAGAGAGCTTACCTATTACTGGAGGAAAAAAAATACATGCATTTGATTTCCAGTTTCTTGCCACTACAAAAAGGGCTGCTGCAAACTTTTTGCACATGTGGTCCTTTCCCCATTTTTACAATCTCTTTGGGGTACAGAGACACTGCTGGATGAAAGAAGATGCATAGTTTGATGGTCCTTTGGGCATAATTCCAGATTGCTCTCCAGAATGGTTGGATTAATTCACAACTCCACCAACAATGTATCAGTGTCCCAGTTTTCCTATATCCCCTCCACCCTTTATCATTATCTTTCCCTATCACCTGAGCTAGTCTGAGAGGTATGAGGTGGTACCTCAGAGTTGTCTTAATTTGTATTTCTCTGATCAATAGTGATTTAGAGCACCTTTTCACATGACTAGAGATGGCTTTAATTTCATCTGAAAATTGATAATTTGTCAACTGGAAAATGGTTTGTATTCTTATAAATTTGAGTCAATTCTCTCTCTCTCCTCTCTCTCTCTCTCTCTCTCTCTCTCTCTCTCTCTCTCTCTCTCTCTCTCTCTCTCTCTCTCTCTCTCTCTCTTTCTCTCTCTCTCTCCACTGCACCCCTAGCTGCCCCAATTCTCTATATATTTTAGAATTGAGGCCTTTATCTTGACCATCTACCTTGGATGTAGAAATTCTCTAGAAGCTCTTTTTGTAGTGGCAAAGAGTTGGAAACTGAGTGGATGCCCATCAATTGGGGGAATGGCTGAATATGGTATATGAATGTTATGGAATATTATTGTTCTATAAGAAATGACCAACAGGAGGATGTCGGAGAGGCCTGGAGAGACTGACATGAACTGATGCTGAGGGAAGTGAGCAGGACCAGGAGATCACTGTCCACAACAACAAGATTATGTGGTGATCAGTTGTGTGGAACGTGGCTCTTTTCAATGATAAATGATTCAGAGCAATCCCCAAAGGCTTGTGCTGGAGGGAGCCATCTGCCCCCAGAGAGAGGACTGTGGGGACTGAGTGTGGATCACAACAAGGTACGTTCACCTTTTGGTCGTTTTTGCTTGCTTATTCGTTTTTTTCTTCTTCATTTTTTCCTTGATCTGATTTTTCTTGTGCAGCCTGATAAATGTGGAAATTGCTCATGTTTAACCTCTATTGGATTACTTGCTGTCTAGGGGAAGCGGGGGGAGAGAGAAAAAGTTAGAACACAAAGTTTGCAAGGGTGAGTGTGGAAAACTGTCTTTGAATGGATTTTGAAAAATTAAAAAGCTATTTTATATATATAATTTAATTTTTTAAAAAAGCCTCACCCCAGGAAAATAAATTCAAAGTAATTTCAAGAGGAAGAGTGCATTAACAAGTGGGGCCACGAGGGGGGAGCCACAGTGCCTAGTTTTGAACTGACATGGTCGGGATGCTGTTCTTCCCCAGTGAACCTGAGCAAGTCCCTTTTCTAAGTCTCAGTTTTCTCACCTGTGAAATGGAGATAACGGCAGGATCGATGTGAAGATCAAATGGAAATATTTGCAAAGCACTTCGCAAACCTCAGGCTCACAACTTGGGGAGGATTGGGGGAGGGACTGGGAAAAGGACTCCTGTAGAAAGCTCTGGGGGGAGCTGGGGATCCAGGTGGGGACAGGGAAGGAGGAAGGACCTTCCCCACGCAGACACAGGCGAAGCTGGGGTGCCAGGGAGCAATCAACCCAGAATATTCACTGAAATACAAGAAAGGGACAACAGCAAATCAGCTTGGAGAGGTGAGGGGGAGCCAGATTGGAGGGGAGCAGGGGGTCCTCCAGGCCACATCCCGTCTAGTACTACACCTGGCAGTGCAGCATCCCTCCCTCAAGCCTCCGAATTGTCCCTCCGCACCACCCTGGCCTACAATCCCAAGCACGTGACTCCTCTGGCCCAGAGTGCCTTCTTCCCTCTCCCTAATCTTCCTCACCTCTTGGAATGGGTCCCTCCTCCCAAACTTTCCTTCAGCTCCTCAACTCAGGGTCTCCCCTCCTGTTTTTCCCTCCAAGGCTTTCAGTCTCTTGTAAGGTGCCACTCTTTACCCTGGATCACTCCTGTGATAACCTCTGAGATTTGCACCGCACTTGGATGCATCCTCTCCTGTGAGCCTTGAAAAAATCCTCTGAAGTCAGGTACTTCAGGTAATAATCCCCCCCACTTTATTAAGGAGGGAATAAATGAAAGCTCAGAGAGCTCCCCCTGTCACAGACAACAAATCCGAGGCAATATTTGTATTATATAATATAATATATATAATAATATAATAATAGAGGTTACTCTACTCTGTGCAGAGAAAACAAAGCTTATTGTATCTTTATACTTCCAGTGTCAAACATGAGGTGTCTCATTGGAGAATCATCTAATGATGTTTCCTATCACTCCGCAGTGACCTGCCCCTCACAGCACTGAAAGGCGTCCATCCAGATTCAGAGACAGTATGTTCCTGGGAAGCTGCCCACTTCAAGGAAGCAAGAGAGGCAGAAAGGTACCAGCTGCATTGTGGGAAAGTCCCCTACGCAGGAAGCATTAGAAAATCAGAGTCAGATCCCACCTCTGACCCTTCCTAGATATGGCACCATGGACAGATCACTCCACCCCACTGAAGGTCCTCAGCCTGACTGGCTACATCTCCCCATTACCATGGAGATCATATACCCATATGGAAATCTTACATTGAAGTTGTAACCCTAATCCTTAGGTGTCTGGAGGGAGATTCCAAGGGATCTATGAATGTATAGAGGGGAAAGTGAAAACAATCACTAACTTCTTGCTGAAATTTGGCATTTTTTCCCATTCTGAATGAATGAACAAATGTAGATGACAAACCCCAGTAGTATTGTCAGTACCTGTGTCTTTGTCACCAAAGAAAGCACAGATATTTCTGTTTCTCATTATAGTAGTTACAAATATCTCAAAATGGTCATGGCCATCACACTTGGAAATTACTGGATTTGGGGTAGATACAATGATTCTTTTTTTTAATTATAAATTTTTTGAAATTTTCAATAGTATTTTATTTTTCCAAATACATGTAAAGATAGTTTTCATTTTTGTAAGACTTTGTCTTCAAAATGTTTCTTCTTCTCTCCCTTCCCTCTCTCTTTTTAAAACAAGTCATCTGATATAGGTTAAATAGGTACAATTCTTTTAAATATATTTTTTATTTGTCATGTTGTGTGAGAAAAATCAGACCAAAAGGAGAAAAAAAAACTATGAGAAAGAAAACAAATAAATAAAAACAACAAAAGATGTAAATATGATCCTTTAATCCAACTTCAGTCTTCCTAATTCCCTCTCTGGATGTGGATGGCGTTTTCCATCCCAAGTCTATTAGAATCGCTTTGAATCACCCCTTTGTTGAAAAGAGCCAAGTCCATCATAGTTGCCCACCACATAATCTTGTTCTTATCGTGCACCGTGTTTTCTTGGTTCTGTTCACTTCACTCAGCATCAGTTCAGATACAAAGATTTTTAAAGAAACAAATTACCTAGAATTTGCATCAATAGCAGAGAATATAAATAATTTCTGTAAAAGAGCCAGCATTGGGCTATAACTAGGAAACTCGGCAGCGCCACACTCCATCTCTCAAAGCAAGGGAGCCACCATTCAACTCCTCTCAGCCTCTCTGGGGTGGAAGTTTGTGAGTCTGATCTCTCCCCTCCTCTACTGACAATCCCAGCAATAAAAGGAAGAAAAAAGATCTCTAAAGGGGCATCAACTGCTTGGCTCCATCCAGCTCAGGTTCGAGGGACTGAATTCCTTAGCACACTCAAGAGAATCAGGGGACTGAAGGCCACTTTGGGCTTCATGGACTTGACTTGGGAATCCCATCGTGTCTATGCTGCAGCTCTGTCAATTTTGAAAAAAGAGCAGCTGGGAATCTTAGGCACCTTCTCTGGCTCACACTGTCCTCCGAGCTCCTGAAGAGAGAAACAAAGTGAATCCTTGGTGGCTTCATTCTATAGCTTCCCACCCCCTCTTTCTTTTAATTTCCTGTTATCTTTGCCTCTCACCTTAGCCTGCCAGGGTACCCTCCAGCATCATATCACTTCTGTCTCAAAAGGGACTGTATTATGCTCAGTCTGATAAGGGTCCTGATCAAACAGCCATTGGAGAAATAATCATTCAGGAACTACGGACCCTGTCCAAACTGTCATGCTCTCTACAATCCAAATGGGTTACATAGGTGCACTCCATATAGAGCTGGGAAGTGATCCAGCACTCTGGAAAGCAATTTGGAACTATGTCAGCTTTAAATATGTCTCAACAGAGAGTATCCCAGTTATGTCCATACCCCCAAAGGGATCAAAAAAATTTAAAAAAGAAAAGGATATCTTAAATCAAAAAATGTTTATATATATATATATATATATATATATATATATATATATATATATATATATATATATATAATCAAAAAATGTTATATATATATATAAACATTTTTTGATTTTATATATATATATATACATATATATATATATACATATATATATATATATACATATATATTATATACCTTGAAGTATGTTGCAAAGAATTAGAAACCAAGGGAATGCCCATCCATTGGGAAATGGCTAAACAAATTATAGTGTGTGGATATAATGGAATACTACTGAACTATAAAAATATATTTTTCAAAAGAAAAAATTGCAGAGAAATCTTTGAAGACTTGTATGAATGGATATAGCATGAACAGAACTAGGAACACAGTTTTCATCATAATATCGATTTATTTTTTTTATTTGATCAATTCCTATTTATCATAGAAAATAAAAATTTAGAGGTTTGTTTCTGGACCTGTTATTTTACTGGGTGAAGAAACTCCCTCTATCAATGTAGACTGACAATTGTTTTTTTTTTTCTTTTTTATTATTAAAGCTTTTTATTTTCAAAACATATGCCTGGATAATTTTTCAAAATTGATCCTTACATAACCTAGTGCCCCAAATTTCCCCCCCCTTTCCCCATCTCCTCCCCTAGATGGCAAGTAATCCAATATATGTTCAACATGTTAAAATATATGTTAAATCCAATATATGTAAACATATAATATCAAGATTTTTTTTTTTACTGAGGCAATTGGGGTTAAGTGACTTGCCCAAGGTCACGCAGCTAGGAAGTATTAAGTGTCTGAGGCCAAATTTGAACTCAGGTCCTCCTGACTTCAGGTGCTCTATCCCACCAAGCTGCCCCTCCCCTCAATAAGTTTAAAAGAAAAATGAAAGACTTACAGATTCTGATCAATACAATGAGCAACCATAGTTCCAGGGGAACAATGTTGAAGCAGGTTACCCCTCTCCTGGCAAGGAGGGGATGGACTCAAGGTGCAGAAAGAGACAGACATTTTAAGATACAGGGAATGTTTTGCTTGATGGACACATTTGTTACAAGAGTTGTATTTCTTTTCTTTTTTGCTTTTCAAATCAGGGTGATGTTGGTAAAAAAAAAAAAAAAAATGAATCGGAAAAACCGGTAATTGGTTCTTCATTAAAAAAAGAGAAGGGGCAACGAGGTGGCACAGTGGACAGAGCACCAGCCTTGAATTCAGGAGGACCTGAGTTCAAATTTGGTCTCAGACACTTCCTAGCTGTGTGACCCTGGGCAAGTCACTTAACCCCAGCCTCAGGAAAAAAAAAGAAAAGAAAAGAAAAAAAGATCATTGAAACATTTTCTTTAATGTGTGGAAGAGAACAGGAGTTAGGCTAGAAGGAAACACAATTAGTAAGACAGCTTTGAAAGTTACATGTTGGAGCAGCTAGGGGGCGCAGTGGATAGAGAACCAGCCCTAAAGTCAGGAGGACCTGAGTTCAAATCCAACCTCAGACACTTAACACTTCCTGGCTGTGTGACCCTGGGTAAGTCACTTAACCCCGATGGCCTCAGGGGGGAAAGTTACATGTTGAATTTACTTATACTTTAAAAGAAAATACAAATAGAGCATTTATTAAACGTTCAGTAAGTGCTGGGCACATGTATAAGCAGCAGGGACACAAATGTAAGGAGACAAGACAGTTCCTGCTGTTAAGGACAGATAACACATATATAAACACTGATGGGAGGGGAAGTGCCCAGGGCCAGTCCCAGGAAGTGAACAAAGCCATAGTGGGTGGGAGGAACATGTCTATGGCCCTCCTGAGGTGAGATTCTAGTGGAGTCACCATACAGGATACCGGCCTCCAGGTGGCGGTTTTTCCGGGGGGATCACAGTAGAGTAAGGCAGTCGCCAGGCAAGAGGGTGGGCCTTCAGGGTGGAAGTTCTGCCAGAGAATTGCATGCAGCCACAAGTGTGAAAACCGTGAGCCAGAAGGCAGAGGCAAGGAGGGAGAGCATCCCTGACGTTACAGACTGATGCTGTCCCAGATGGAGAAGTGGATGCCGAGAGATGGATGCTGAAGGTGGTGGGGAAGAAGGGGAGAGGAAAGAGATGGAGTCACATAATCAGCTCTTCAGTCAGCCTTGGAAACGGAGGCAGAAGCAGGCTTGGAACTGAACAGAAGGAGAGGATGCAGCTGAATCCCATTTGGCAAACGGGGAAGTTTCTCAGTGCTCCCAGACAACTTCCTGTTCCAAAAAGGCTTCTTTCAGCACCAGCACTCTCCCTGGGATGCAGCGGGACTTCAAAGCCTGGAACAAGGAGATCTCTCCACAATCACCATTCTCCCGGACAGGATGGGTGACGGAGAACGGCGGTAGGGGAACAAAAATAGTGACGCAGCACCAACTGCTTCCAGATGGACAGTGCTGAGAGAGTCTTGGGAAGGTGGACTGGCTGAAAAGAAAGGGCCGGCCCCTGCTCCAAGGGGGAGAATCCTGCTGGTCAGAGAGGAGAGAGGCCTTCGGCACCCACCCTGTGCCAGGCTTTGTGCTTTACAAATGTCATCCTGAAAGGAGGTGCTGCTGTTGTTTCTATTTTTTTTTTTACAGATGAAGAAACTGAGGCAGACTTAAGTGACTTGCCCAGACTCATAAGACAGAATTTGAACCCAGGTCTTTTGATTCCAAATCCAGCACACTCAGCAATGTATTCAGATACCAATAGAGGGGCCCACCAAAAGCAGGGAACAAGTATGTGTTTCCCGCTGCTTTCTTTTTTAACCCTATCTGTTATTTCATCAGCATTCCTCATGGCGCCAGCCATGAAACAGTGTAGACAGAGAAGGAAAGTGATTTTCTGGGAGCCACCCACCTGACTATGAGACTTGAACCCAAGCTCTCTGACCACTGATCCACCCTGCCTCTCTTTTCCTTATAAACACTGAAAAATTGCTGTTATAAATGTCAGCCAATTGAATGAAACCACAATGAGTAAAAATTTAACAATTCAGCTGCTTAAAGTACCTGAGACATGCCTTCCCAGGGGCCCTGGCCCCCTTCCTCCTTCCCAGCAGAGCCAGGCAATCTGAGTTTTTATCTCAGCTCCCAAGTGCCCTTGGCTAGGTCACTGATTCTGACACTCTGGCCTTCTGTTTCTTCCTCAGGAATAGGGAACAACAGTTGCTAGGGTTCTAAACCTAGATGCTCTGACCCGCCAAATGATTTACAATTCATGATGGAAGCTTGGGCTGAACAAAAGTCCCTGGTGTGTTTGTGGGGACCTCCCTTTGTGGAGTTCTCCCCACTTCCTCCCCTGCTCATTTCAAGACAAGCTTCCTGGCCTGGCTTGGCCATGACTAGGAGCCAAGACTGGTTGGAGCAGCCAAGGCAGTTTGCAATCATTATATCATACAGCTGGGATTGGTGCACAGTTAAAAGGAAACCCATTATGCAGAAATTAGCATTTATGGAAATAATAAATTACGCAAATGATTCTTTAGTGTGAGCTGTCAGCCCTAAGCAGCTCTGATCTAAATAAATTTGTAACTCACCAAAGGGTCCAAGAAGATGAACTGCTGGAGTATCCAGCCAACATTTTTAGCAGATGAGATTAGGGGTTTAAAAAGAAGCATGAGACAAAGCTATTTTGTGCTTGTATCCAGTCCTAGAGAAGGACGGATATTTATGATCTTCTTCTTTTGGAGGATCCTTCTGAATAGCGTTTAAAAGAAGAAACTCAGATTCAAACCTGACCTCATGGAATCCTAAAGTTAGAGCTGAAAGATACTTTGGAAGCCATTAGTCTGAGCTTTTCATTTTTACAGATGAGGAAACTGAGTCTCAGAATGCCCCTTTGGATATGACCTGTACTCTGGGAAGATCACTTATCCAATCAGGGCCTCAGTTTCCTCATCTGTGAAATGGGAACAATAATAACAACTTCACAAGGATATTTTGAAGAAGGTACTTTAAAAGCTTCAGTTTCACTTTAGAAATGAACATCATCTTTCCTGCCATCCTCTAGTTTGTGTTGTAAATTGTTGTTGCCATGTTATTATTATTATTATTCCCAAGCCTCTTCATAGTATAAGAAGCCGTCTTTTTAATATCAAGATTTTTTTCAAAATTGTATATAACCATGAGTCATGGAATCTCAAGTCTCCACAGAATTGAAGATGAGGGTCACCCAAGGGGCAATGGAGAAGTGCATTGTGGGCTTGAGCAGGCTGCAATGCATCATCCACAAGGCACTCATTATGAAGAAGAGTCGTAAAAAAGATGTCATCGGAGATACGTGGAAGCTCAGAAAAGAGGAGCTGCTTACTTGGTAACCGCAAAGATCAGTGGACAGCTGGTGTCCACCATTGGTAACCATTAAATGTCAAGAAAATAAGAGCAATGGTCAGACATGGACAAGGTTGGAAAGGCGGAGGATGGATGGGCTGCCATCTGCAGCATCAGAGACACCATGGCCATTGAAGAGATCTCGGATCTGTTTGGGTATTGGAAATTCATTTTTTAAAATGATTCCCATTTAACGATGCTTTCCCCTGCAAATTTGCTTCCTTCTTGTGTGTGATTAGGAGCGTAAATGGGTCCTTTGTAGTAACAGAAGTCAGTGAGGAAAAAAAAATTGTTTACAAATTTGATTTGATTTTTATTTTCATTTATAGAAATTTCCCTTGAGGATTTTTTTTTAATAGAAGTTTACCTTGAAGTATAGTCTGTCAAGGAGGAAGAGAGCTCAGGAATGCATCCATTCCATAGACTGAGGCACACCTGTATTATTTCTCAGGACTGGAAAAGAGGCCGAGTGACTCATGAGGTAGGGATTAAGCCATGGAAGCCTCCCTCCCTGGCTTACCAGCTTGGATACCAGGAGACTGCGCAGGAATTGGCACACACACAAAAAGCATAACCCCTGTCCCAAAGCTATGTGTTAGAAAACTCTCTCCTCCTTGAAGAAGATGAATGTCCTGTCCTACATGAGGAGTGATGGAGGGTTCCTGAGAGGGAAAGCTGGGAAGTTGCAGGCAACTGAAGAAAAAAGTTCTGGAAAGAAATCAGTATGAGTAGAGCCAAGTTGGGTAGGAATGGCCTTATCCCCAGCTTGTTACAACAGAGTATTTCTTAGTTGAGCTGAGTTACCTCATGCCCAATGGAAGAGCTTCTTCACCCAATATAATCTGGTATATATTCTGCTCTGGAGACCTCTGAATTCTTTTTTCTATTTTTTAAATCAAAGCTTTTTGTTTTCAAAATATCTGCATAGATAATTTTTCAACACTGACCCTTGTGAAACCTTGTGTTCCAAATTTTCTTTCCCTTCCCCCCATCCTTAGATGGCAAGAAATCCAATATGTTAAATCCAATATTAGTATACATATTTATACAATTATTTTGCCTTATGAGAAAAATCAGATCCAAAGTGAGAAAGAAAGCAAAAGTCAAGCAAACAATATCAAAAAGAGTGAGAATGTTATGCTGTGATTCACACTCAGTTCCCACAATCATCTCTCTGGGTGTAGATGGCTCTCTTTATCACAAGATCATTGGAACTGGCCTGAATCATCGCTTTGTTGAGAAGAACCACATCCCTTCGAATTGATCATCGTACAGTCTTGTTGTTGCTGTGTTCTGCTCATTTCACTCAGCATCAGTTCCTGTAAGTCTCTCTAGAACTTTCTGAAATCATCTTGCCAGTCATTTCTTGTAGAATGATAATATCTGAATTCTTTTTTTTGCTGCTGAGTTGGATAAATGGGTTCTCTTTGCTAGTCACTGTAACATGCCCTCCTGGCAGTTACAATTACTAGTCTGTCCTAGGCCCAACAGAGTACCTTTGACCACTGACCTTTGCAGTGTGAACTCTACCTGGCTTGCCTCCTCTGAGGCCTTCAAAGGTCTCCGGCCACGATCTCTTGAATCTATAGTTTAATAACCTGTAGCGCACTCAAGAACAGCCACGTGTAATCTTAAAACCCTTTATTATACCTACTCACATAATGCCCTGACTTGTTGGTTCCCTAGTGAACACCTGGTCAGAAGATCCACGTGTTCTCTACCAAACTCCTTACCTCTCTGGGCTATCCATCCGCTTGGCTTGGCTACCCCAGGCTGGGGAGCCAGGTTAAAGAGAGTGACTGCTGTCTGCAGTGGGCTTATAAATGGCCTGTGAGGTCACACACACAGCCAATCAGCGAGAGAGTCGTCACCCATTACGAAGCTATCTCAGTATGGCCAAGATCCCACCCACAAGGCAGTCCTATATCCACAGAGATTACTTCCGGGCCACTCAATCTCCTGTTGCGCTGTGGCACCCATTTAAAGGGCCCTTACAATTCCCTTCTCTTGTTTTGCAGAATCTCATCCTTACAAGTCACTATATGTATTCTTCATAGAACTGGTACTTGGTAGGAAAGGAGTCAAGCCTTGGGTATAGAACATGGCACCTCCTCCTCCCTCACAAATAATAATGACAGCAATCAGAAGTTACATGGAACCCAATCATACCATCTTCATTAATAATGTTTAAGGAGAAAATAGATATAGTTCTATCCCAGTGTTCCTTCTCTCTGAGGAAATCAGAGTGGTCTCCTTCTCAGCCACAGATACCAAGAAGACTTGAGACTCCAGATTCCAGACTCCAGACTCCATCTTTGAAGATCCATCCTTGGGAGTCTCCTGCCTCCTTCACTCCTCCACTAAGACCAAGGACTCGGGATGGTCCTCCAGAGAGCTAGTCTGGACATTGCCACTCATGGGACCACACTCATTATAGAAGTTTCAAGAATTGACTTCCAGTTTGGGTTCCATGGCTTATTAGCTGGATGTTCAAAGGAGGTTCCCTCTGCCTTCTGATGGAGGCGTGCTCCAGGGAGTAGGAACAAAAAAGACCAACTGTCTGGTGTCCTCTGGGCCCCAATCTATGGGGCAGCCTGGAAATACAGCAAGGCCCATGACCCTCCTCAGGAAACCCACACAGCTTAGGAGAACTGGGCAGGACCCACATGCCACAGATCTCCTTCCATGCCACCGAGAGGTCTCCCCAGCTTGCCCTCCCTCCTTTCCAGACTAACAGCTTTGCAAGAAAGGTAGAATGAGTCAGACTAATAAATGGCAATCCAAAAACTCTCTCCTCTTAGCTGCCACCTACAAATCAACAGAGCAGGGGAAAGAAGGGAGAGCTTGATGCAAATGCCTCAAGGCCATTGCCTCCTGCCACTGCTTGTCATCCCCACAGTCCAGCTCCCTAATGCCCTAATTCTGAGAGAACAGAACAGGGGAGAACGTTAGAACAAAGGAAGAAACATTTATTGTGGGATATATAGGCCACTGAGCCAGACGGAGACTATGGATGCTGATTTCCTAGTTCAACACTGTCATTTTATCAGTGTAATCTAAATTATGAACTAATTTAATTCTCACCAGAGTAGTTCTTCTCATCTCTGTCATAAATACCAATTCAATTCAACAAGCATTCATTTGAAACTCCTATTATGTGTATTCCCATAGATGGAAAGGATAGATGGGAAAATATGAAAAAGTTCCCTGCCCTCAGGGGTGCTACATCTACTGCACAGAAGATCTAGCCACTATGTTTGGGGCCTTTTTGTAAATCAGGGGGTCTTAAGTGGGATCCATGAACCCACAAGGGATCTGTGGATCAATGTTGCGGGGAAAAAAAAACACATATTTATTTCTGCTGAAATTTGGAGTTTAAGTAAAATTTAGAATTTCCTTCACTTATTTAAAAACATAATTCTGAGCAGGAATTCATGGAGTTCTCTTGATTCTATGATCTATAATAGGTGAAGAAGCCCCTCTCTGGGTCTTGGAACACTTCATGGATCATCAGGCTGTTCATCTTCCATCCTTTGCTCAAGGTAGGACTGTCCTATCACTTTATGCGATGAAACATACAGGTCCTCCTAGCTCATTAACTACAGTCTGCATGCACCTATCATTGTCCTTGAAGTTCCCTGAAATTTTAATTCTTTGGAAATTATGGTGTTTCATCATTCATTGCCATATGAAATGATCAGCAATACAGGGCCTTTAAAAAGAAGGTTATAGGGGCAGCTAGGTGGCGCAGTGGATAGAGCACCAGCCCTGAATTCAGGAGGACCCGAGTTCAAATGTGGTCTCAGACACTTAACACTTCCTAGCTGTGTGACCCTGGGCAAGTCACTCCCTAGCCTCAGGGGAAAAAAAAAAAGAAGGTTATAAGACCAAGAAGTGACACAGAAAGTAATAGGCAGTTTCTCAAAAGCCTGAGGCCAGATCCAGTCATTTAGCAGCTTTATTGTCCTGAACAAGTCACTTAAATCTCTGTTTGTCTCAGTTTCCTAGTATGTAAAATGAAGATTAATAAACACCTACCTCCCAGATAATGTTTGTAAAGAGCTTAGTACAGTGCCTGGCACATAGTAGGTGCTATAATGCTTTCTCTTCTCTCCTCATTCCCATATTTGGTATGAATCATCAGAAGACCAATTAATAAAATTATCTCTGGAGAATGATGAATGAGAAGAATTCAAAAAGAAATGTATAAAGACTTGTCTAAGTTAATCCAGTAAAGGAAGACATAGTTTAATATGTATATATATATATATATATATATATATATATATATATATATATATATATATATATATATATATATATATATATATATATATAAACTCCCATGTGGGTAAAGAAAAGATTTATGGGAAAATATGATGGAAAATAGAATGAAAGATTTCAAAGCAGAAGAGACCAACAACTTGTAGGTTACTTAGATGCCTCCTCCATTCTTTACAAAGAGAACTGGGAGTCTACGGTCACAGCCAAGCCCAATATGCAGCATCAAAAGAAAAAGAAGAAGAAACTGACCCTATCTTAATAGACAGGAAATGATGGGTTATAGAGACAAGAATCATTTCAGAGGAAGCTCCCCTGGGGTAACAAGAACAAAGATCCAAATCAACATTAAATTAAAAGAAAGGCTGAAGATGAAAAGACGCTCTATGTAATTATGACTGCCGCACCCCAACCTGCCTAAACAAATTGTTGACTCTGAAAAATATGAAGTAGATAAAAGCAAAGACATTAACTTTATCACTTAGCTTAGCTGGACTTCACTTTCCTCCTCTGTAAGATGAAAGGGTTAAAATAGATAATCTTGAAGGTCCCTCCCAGCTCTCAGGCTCATAATCCTGGTCTCATCATTTCTTAAAGAAATTTAATCAAATGTAAGATAGTAGCCACAACGAAGAGGCCAAAAGAACCCAGAAACCACCTCAGCCAACAAATGTTTGATTTCATTGGTGGGCAGAGAAACAACTCAGTCTAGTTTATGCAGTGAACTCACTGGCAAAACATCTGGTCCAATCCCACATTTTATAGAAGATGCCATTGGGAAGAGTTTCTGCACCAGACCAAATAAAAACTTATAGAAATTTGTCCTACATGACTTCTCAACAACGAGATGATCTAGGCCAGTTGCAATGATTTTACGATGAAGAGAGAGGACTGTGAGAATGGAGTGTGGATCACAACATAGCATTTTCATTTCTTTTATTGTTATTTGCATGCATTTTATTTTCTTTCTCATTTTTTTTCCTTTTTGATCTTATTTTTCTTGTGCAGTGAGTTAATTGTATAAATATGTATGTCTATATTGGATTTACAAATATTTTTACCATGTTTAACATGTAGTGGATTACTTGCCATCTAGAGGAAGGGGGAAGGGAAGAGGGGAAAAAATTGGAACACAAGGTTTTGCAAGAGTCAATGTTGAAAATTTATCCTTGCATATAATAAATAAAAATATAATAATAAAAATTTAAAGCTTCAACAAAAAGGAGCTGTATTAGAATCAGACATTATCACATGTAAATAATATTTTGAACACCAGACATTATATATATGCTGACTTCTCTAAAATTCTCACAAGAATATCAGAGTGTCTTTGATCAAAATATGAAAAGAGCCCAGCAGGCTTTGGTGAAGGATTTGCCCGGCTCAGCACTTCTTCACTGGCAAAGGCAGAGAATATAAGATCCCACTGGGTTTTTTCATTTATTCTTATTTTTTAAAAAGCTTTTCACTAGGTTGAGCAAAACACAGCCTTTCAGATGTTCCCCTCCAACAAGTTGTATCTCCTGCACAGGTTGAAATCACACAGGATTCCTTGCTAGATGCTGCTGTGTTCTGTCTGTCCAGTCTTCCCTCGGTGACCATGGTAAGCCCCAGATGGGGAGCTGCAATGTGCTCAAGCTGTCTTACACAGAACCCTGATACAAGAGGAATCCCTCCTAGGTGGGGAGAACCTCCCAGAAATCTCTGCAGACAATCCTGTTGTCCAGCTCAATTCCAATTAATGCAAGTGGTGAATTTCCTTTGACGTGGTCAGGTTTTTCAAATTGGCGTTTGCCTCTTTCCATTGGGCTGCAACCCAAGATCATATTTCACATAATTATAACCTCCCAGAAACGTTCCACCACTTCAAAGGATTCGTTATTGGTACTAATCTACCCTTAGTTGTAATTGTGTTATGTCTCAGAACTCTACAGTATCTCGACAGAAGTAGTGGGCCTGCAGACAGCAAGACCTGAATTCAAATTCTACCTGGTGCACTTATTCTAGCTCTGTGACTCTGAGAAAGCCACTTAACCACTCTAGGTCATGTCCATGAACCCGAATCCCAGATGAAAAGCCCCTGTTTTAAGGGAAATTTCCAGAAACATAGGGTCAGTCAGCATGTGGCATTTCACAACTAGCACCATGGGACTATGGGAATCAGCTCACAAAGCCACATAAAACACAACACAACACAACAAACAAACAAATAAAATCTATTGAGTAATTTTTAAAATATTGTTTTGAAAGCATGACTCAATCACTTCTCTGCCTCAGTTTATTCATCTGTAAAGTAAGGATCATAATAATAATGCTCACCTTCCAGGCTTTGCAAGGACTGAATGAAATAATAAATGTAGAGGACTTTACAAACCTTAAAATGTTCCAATTTTTTTTGAGTTTTGTTTATTTGTTTATTTTGGTCTGAGCCTGTGATTTCTTCAAAGTTGATGCAGATTAGAAAGTGACCCAATTTTGATAGTTCTGGAGAATTGCCTGTGACACCAAAAGGTCAAATGACTTACTTGGCCCTACAGCTAATATGTGCCAAAAGCAGAATTTGAACTAAGGTCTCTCTGATTCTAAAGATAATTCAGCCTTCTAACCACTACACTACACTGCCTCTGGAATTAACAACTCTCAGAGGAAGACCTAAGTAGCTGAAGAATGAATATTTGTAAGATGACAGACAATTGGGAGGGTGACCTAATGACTAAGTCTTTTGGTATATTGGTATATATTGGTATATTTGGTGTATTTTGGATGGGTGCAGCAAATGGACAATGACCCAGAAGGGGCTAAATTCAATCTAACAAATTATGTCGTGGTTTGTTTGTTTGTTTTTCAAGAATGTCAAGCAAAAACCCCTGTCTTTGCAACCCCATTATCTTCCAGGGATTCTATATTGCCTTGAATAATAGAACACTGTGCTCTCTGAAGTGGGTGATTAAAGGCTGAGTGTGGGGAAAACCAGGCTATACAATGTCACCCCCTAATAGCCCACCTATTTGAGATGTTCTAAACAACATCTTCATTTTGGGCCAGCAGAGGAAGTGGGCAGTTTGTAGAGCAAGAGAGAAAGAAAACAATTTGGGTGACTCAGTTGTTCCACCAAAATTAATCTATTTCAAACTTAGAGCATGGTCTCCAGAGGGTTGGGCTGAGCTTTCCTGGGGGACAGTTAGAAAACAAAATTCCCGGAGGACAAGATGGTGTGAATGGGTTTGGAATGGTAAGGCTGTGACTGATGACCCAGTCACAGCTTGGAGCCATGGAAGCATCTCAGCTTCCAAGAGTCTATATCAGACCATGTCCAAACAGGGAATAGTGAGCAGCTTAACAATCACATCCTAAATATATCATCTGAAGGTTGATTAGCTTAGAAAGTCAAAAGTAAAAGGGAGAAATGATCGCCAAGGTCACACAGTCAAAAAATTGTAATGGGGAAAAGGAAAAAAAGATTTGGGTTGGTCCCAAGAGTAGAGAAATAAGTGGCTATTAGAGAGAGGAAGGTTTCAGCTGAATAAAGAACTCCCTGTAAGGGAGAGCAATCCCATCTTGGAATGGACCACTCAAAGGATGATGACATTAACATCCCTGGAGATCAAGTGACCTTGTAGGAAGGCCTTAGGGAAGAGTCTGACATCATTAAAGTTTGGATGAGACAAGCCCTAAGGTTCCCTCTGGCTCCAAGATGTTCTCTTTCCCTGCCATATGAGGCTACTACACCTCCAGAAACAGCTTACCTCTAAGGTGAGGGCTTGATTTGTTTATTTTGGTGAGGCAATCTAGGTTAAGTGACTTGTCCAGGACCACACAACTTGTTAGTGTCAAATGTCTGTGGTCAGATTTTGAACTCAGGTCCTGACTCTGGGGCTGGTGCTCTGTCTGCTCTGCCACCTAGCTGCCCCTAACTACATCATGGATCCCTCTGCCAGTTTGGAAAAGCCTTCAGACTCCACAGTTACATTTTAAAATATGTGAAGGAAATGCTAGCCTTCAGTTAGAGATAAATGAAAATTAAAATGTTGTGTTTTCCCCCCGTCCAAGCTTCAGACGCCTTGAAATAGTACATGGCCGAGTCCCCGATGAAGAACCCCTGCTTTCAGGGGAATTTCCAGGGACACAGAGCCAAGTCACCTGAATCTCATTATAGGATTTTACAAAATAGCACACGGAGTCCAGAATCTGCTCATATGGCCACACAAAGCAAAATCAAGGCAACAACAGCAAGCCTGTTGGGTGTTTAAAAAAAAAAGCCAAACCCCAACAACGTTCTTTTGAAAGCATTAATAAAGTAGTTAAAATCGACTCATGTGCTGGCTTTGGGCCAGAGAACACTGGGGTGGAGAAGGGAGCCAAGTTCTGGGTCCCCACACCCATTTCTTTTAGGAGAAACAAGCCATACCAAGCCAGAATAGTTTTAGGCAGAGGAGTCAGGCACGTTTCCCATGACTGCATGACTAAAGGACATTTAATAAAGGCCTCTCAGTCAACTTTATCACTCAGACAATTAGACAATCTCACTCGGAATCATGGGACAGAAAGAAAATGAGATGGAAGGAACAGCCCGCATGGCAGGCAACAAGGGTGTAAATCAGTTCCAGGAAGGCTGGCCCTGAGACTCCCCTGGATCTAGAGGGGAGGAGGATGAGGGTGGCCTTGTCTACAGGTACATGAATTCTGGGCTGGAAGGAAGCTCCCATATGATGATGATGGCGGCTTAAGAGTCACAAAGCACTGAGGTGTATTATTTCATCTGATCTCCCCTTACCCCAGTAAGATAAATGCAAAGACTATTCCTATCCCCATTTTACAGATGGAGATAATATAGGAGTATTCAGGTCTTGCAGAGCCCATGTCTGTGGCTCTTTTCACCTAGCATTTTCTCTATTTTCTCCAATCTTGCCTCATTTATGGAGGAGAAAACTGAACTGGAGATGGGGACTTGCCTAAACTAAAAACAAACAAACAAACGAAAAAAAAAAAAAAAAAAAAAACAAATATAGAGGCAAAATTCAAACTCCGTGCCTCTGCCTCCCAATCCAATGCCCCAGCAGCTTTGTGACCCTAGTCAAGTCACTTAGCTTCTGTCTGCCTCAGTTTCCTCATCTGTAAAGCAGGGATAATAATATACCTATTTCCCAGACTTGTTGTGAGGATGAAATGAGATAACACTTGTAAACTATTCGCCAAACCTTAAAGTAATATATAAATGTTTGTTATTATCCTCATTATTACTATCTATTATTACTTTATGCTACTCTATTCTACAACTAATGGGCTAGAAAATTAGGCGATATGATCCCAGAAACACCTGGTTCTGACTGGCGTTGCGGAAACTTTCAACGGGGACTGAAGAAAGAGCAGTTGTTGTAAAGAAACACCATAAAATCTTCAAAGCTTCCAGCCACATGGGCAGGTGTGGAGGGAGGGGTCTAGGGGGCAGTTTCTCCTCCTCTCCCAGAAGAGCCAAGAAGGCCTCAATTATAGTCAGTTGGGAAACGGAGAGATTAGCGACGTGGATGTCTGTCTTCAAGGTCAGAGTTTTAATTTTCTCTTTCACAACAAAGACTTCTTAGAGCAAAGAGGGAAGTGGTAGTTCCAGTGAACTGTGGGAGCATCTTGTTCCCTTGGACACAGTCTTATTTCCTATTATTATATATTACTTTCTCTTCTCGTCTGGCTATTTCCCTTTTGGAAGTGTGCAGGGTTGTAGCTACTAATGCTGTCAGTGACGAGCCCCCATCGGGTGCGCTCCAGGATAGCAATCAAGCGTTGGCAACGAGCTTTCACAAGATCCCAGGATCAGAGATTTAGGAATCAAATGGATCTTAGGATCCATTGAATCCAATTCTGTCATTGTATAGATGAGGAAATTGAGGTACAGAGAGGTTAGATTATTTACCCAGGCTCACACCACAAGATTGGCACTTGAGTCTTTCTGATCTAAGACCAGTGCACTAACCATTTTGCCACCCTTGAACAGAAGGTACAAAAGCACCCTTGGGGTCAGGAGGGCTTTTTCTCTTGCATGCCCCAGGTCCCTGGGTCTCCAGATTAAGTGTTTTTTCATACCATTCTCCCTAAACTTGGGTGTTTTCTCCCACAACTCCTCACAATACATGAGCTTTGAGGGGAAATGGCCTTAAGCTTGGGACATAGAGGGAGGCAGCTGTGGACTCCAGGGATTCTTGGAACTCTTATTTCTGGGAGATCCTCTCTCTCTCAGAGTGTCCCCACCCAATTTGCTTCCAGGCAGAGAACAAGTGACTCCTCCTGTTCAGCAGGGCACTCTTTGCTGGGGCTTCTTGATTGAAGGGTCATCCTGTGGCTGACCCACATCAAGTAAATGACTGACCCATTATGCTGGCTCCCTAACAGACTCAGTTACTTCTCTCTCTCTCTCTCTCTCTCTCTCTCTCTCTCTCTCTCTCTCTCTCTCTCTCTCTCTCTCTCTCTCCTGAGGCAATTGGGGTTAAGTGACTTGCCCAGGGTCACACAGCCAGGAAGTGCTAAGTGTCTGAGGTCAAATTTGAACTCAGGTCCTCCTAACTTCAGGGCTGGTGCTCTATCCATTGCACCCCCTGGCTGCCCCTCGGTTACTTCTTTATTGGTTCTGATGACAGTTGACCCTTAGTTGGCTTGGATGGAACTCCCAATTGAACTGGCTCACTGGGCAACCTTCCCCGCCTCAGGATATTCCTTTACTTAATATAAGGAAGCAGTAGAAGGGGAAAGAGGCCCCATGTTCAGGTACAACTGAGGGTTGGGCTGGGCTGGGGGTGACATGGGTCAGCACTGCCCCTTCCCCCACCTGGCAGTGGTCACCCACTCTCTAAAGGGAATAAAAGATACAAGACGAGCTGAGGGAGTCTGAGGCATGTCCAGTCTTTTGTGTTCAAACCATGTTCTGGCTCAGCCAATCAGAAGACTCCTCTGTGAGCATCCACCCCATGGTCTCATAGCCAAAGTTGGGCTCAACAAGTTTCTGCTCCCTGGGTGAGAATCACTCAAAAATGATCCACCAACAAGAGCCAATCCACACATGCTCTAAGGATCAGAACAGCCTGTCTTACACTCAAAGAGATTATCTTCATTTTCAGCTTTGAGCATCCTCAGCTCCTTTGGAATTAACAGTTTCGATTCTGCTGCCTCCTCCTTGAAGCCTTTCCTGATTGTTTTAGTAATTTGGCCATTTCCCTCTTGGTAGTACTATGTATGGCCTCACATACACTTTGTATCATTTGATAAACACTTTGTATCATTTTAAATAAGCTTTGTATCATCTCGAATACTTTGTATCATTTGACAAACACTTTATATCATTTTAAATATGCTTTGTATCACCTCACATACTTTATGTCATTTGACATATACTTTGTATCCCCTCCTATATACTTTGTATCACCTCGCATATACTTTATATCATTTCACATACACTTTGAATCCCCTCAAATACATTTTATATTCCCCTCACACTGCACTTTGTATGTACTTCCTTGTATACACATTTTCCCTGCTCCCAGAGCTCCTGGGTTGTGCTTAAGCACCTGCAAATATTTAATAAATATTTGTTGGATTGGGATTATATTGGATTTCAGATTCCCCCATGGAGACTGAGAGCAAGTGCCAGCTGATGTCACTTTATAACAGTTTTGCTGTAAGCAAAATATATCCGTTGCAGTGCCTAGTATAGGACATTCACCAGGACAATAACAGGCCCTCATGGATCATTGGACCATAGATTTGGAGCACTTGGGGACCTCAGATTTCATCCAATCTTTTTTAAAATTAATGTTATAATTATAATTTTTGACAGTATATATGCATGAGTAATTTTTTTACATTATCCCGTATTCATTTTTCCAAATTTCCCCTCCCTCCCTCTACTCCCTCCCCTAGATGACAGGCAATCCCATACATATTAAACGTGTTACAGTATAACCTAGATACAATATATGTGTGTAAATCCAATTTTCTTGTTACATGGTAAGAATTGGATTCTGAAGGTGTAAGCAACCTGGATAGAAAGACAGTAGTGCAAATAGTTTACATTCACTTCCCAGTGTTCCTTCTTTGGGTGTAGTTGTTTCTGTCCATCATTGATCAACTGGAAGTGAGTTAGATTTCTTTATGTTGAAGATATCCACTTCCATTCATACAGTATTGTTGTTGAAGTGTACAGTGATCTCCTGGTTCTGCTCATTTCGCTCAGCATCAGTTGATGCAAGTCTCTCCAAACCTCTCTGTATTCATCCTGCTGTTTATTTCTTACAGAGCAATAATAGAATTCATCCAATCTAATGCTCTCATTTTTACAGTTAAGAAAACCGAGTTCCATGGATCATAGATTTGGAGCATGTAGGGACCTCAGAATTCATCCAGTTTAGTGCTCTCATTTTTATAATTAAGGAAACTGAGTCCCAGAAAGGCATATGACATGGCTACGCTGATAGAAGGTGGAAGAGGCAGGTCCTCAGCTACCAGATCTCAGATTTTTCCCAGTGATTCACAGGATTGAGGGCATGGCTGACACAGTCAGCCAGAAACAGATGTCAGGGGTCAAAAGAACCTAAATGTTTCTCCCAAAGCGAATCACCTACAAAGTGTTAATGGGCAAATGATGCCCCGGTCAAGACGAATTCATCCCCTGCCAAAATTAGCTTCCGAGAAAGCCCTTGTGTCCACTTCTCTTAGAAGCACAATGTGGCAAGCTCAGTGCCAGGCAGCTGGTTCCTAAGGGCAAAGAAAAGGGCCCTGCTGAGGAATGCCTGCTGCGAGCAGGGCCTGAGCACACAGAACAGAAGGAGAGGCAGCCTGGTGCCCCGAGGGGATGCCCGGAGAACACCAGAGGAGGCAGAGCTGCTGTTGCTAAGAATCCAAATGAGGCCTTGGGGGACCAGCACTCATGCCAAGCCCAGACTGAGAAAGAGACAGAAACCAGAGCCAGCCTACCACTCTCTGCACAGAAAAGCCCCACTCCAACCTTCTTAAGGCTCTTTTCTCTCCAGATTTCCTCACTGGGAACATTTATGAAGCTTTTATTCCAAGCAGACCAAAGTGTCCAGAATCTTTTTTTAACTTTTTAAATGCCACCAGAAAGGATAGCAGGGCAGTGAAAAGTGACTGGGAGTTAGAGGAGCTGGGTTCAAATACTATGTATGTCACCAGGTACTCTTGGGTCAATCTCTTCCATGTTTGGGCCTTGGTTCTTCCTCTGTAAAGAACAATTGTGGGATGAGAAGCCTCAAGGGTCTCTCCCAGCTCTGAATCCCAGAATACCATGACAGTTCCTCCCTTCATTATTTCTCTGTTGAAACAGAAAGATCTCAGGCATCTGCTCTGGCTCAGGAGGAGCCCTCCAAGACCCCAAGCTTTTCTTTCTTCATGTCATCTCAAAACTGTTGCATCCGTGGAAAGACACATTTAAAGTTCTACTTGACACCTGCTTCACAAAATCAAATTAAAAAAAAAAAAATCTGTGAGTCTAGTGCTGGAGTCAGTTGAAAGCCAGCATGGCCCAGAGAGTAAAGCTTCAAAGCTGTGGGTTTAAATCCTGCCTTAGAAGCTGAATGTTTAATGTCCTTGCCCACATCTGTAAAATACAGAATTGAACTCAGTGCCTCAGAGGTCTCTGATCTATTTTTTTTTATTACAAATTTTTATTTTCAAAACATACGCAAAGACAATTTTTGACATTCACCCTTGTAAAACCTTATGTTGCAAATTTTTCCTCCCTCTCTCCCAGATGGCAAATAATCTTTCATAGGTTAAACATGTACAATTCTGCTATTCATATTTCCACAATTATCAAGCTGCACAAGAAAAATCAGATTAAAAAGGAAAAAATGAGAAAGAAAACAAAATGCAAAACAACAACAAAAAGAGTAAAAATCCTATATTGGGATCCACATTCAGTCCCCACAGTCCTCTCTCTGGGTGCAGATGGCTCTTTCTCCATCACAAGATCATTGGAACTGGCCTGAATGATCTCATTGTTGAAAAGAGCCACGTCCATTACAATTGATCATCATATAGTCTTGCTCTTTCCGTGTACAAAGATCTCCTGGTTCTGCTCACTTCACTTAGCATCAGTTCATATGAGTCTCTCCAGACATCTCTGAAATCATCATCTTGATAATTTCTTACAGAACAATAATATGCTTATATATAATATAATACATATAATATATAATAATATATACATACAATAATATGCAACAATATAACTTATTTAGCCATTCTCCAAATGATGGGCATCCACTCAGTTTCCTATTCCTTTCCACTGCAAAAAGAGCTACTGCAAGCATTTTTGCACACATGGGTCCCTTTTCCTCCTTTATGATCTCTTTGGGATACAAGCCCAGTAGAATCATTACTGGATCAAAGGGGAGGCACAGTTTTATAGCCCTTTGGGCAGAGTTCCAAACTGCTCTCCAGAATGGTTGTATGATAGTTTTAAATGTCCCCAAAGACCATGCCTCCCTCAGCCTAACCTTAAAAGCACAAATCTGTCTATAAAATGTAGAATGTGGCTCAGTTCCCTCCCAGTGCTAACTCTATGGTATCAATCAGATGGGATGCGAGCTACTGGCCACTAGTCCTGCCTTGTCAACTCCCTTTGGGGAACCTTCTCTGCAGGGCTAGCCTCTGAACCTTGGAATTCTAAGAAGAAAGGGGAAGGAGCTTTCTTCCCTCTGCCAGCAGCAGCAAGAATATGTATTTGGAGGAGAGAGGCTCTTGCCTTGATGTGTCCAAGTGCTTAGCACATAGTGGGTGCTTAATAAGTGCTTGTTGCCTTGCTTTGACTTAGTTGCTTTCTTCTGATTTGTTCTCTCATTTCTTTTTTCCCCAGAACATAGGCAAGGGATCAGGGATCCTGAGAAAAGGACCTTCCCAGCATGTCAGCCCCTCATGAATTAGAGTTCGGCAGTGAAGGGCAAGCTGCCCAGGGGAGGGAGCTTCCTGAGAGCCCCACTGTCCGGAGGATGCTGCGGTGGCCAATGTCCATGATGTCCTGGCTGCCCAGCACAGTTGGACCTTGTGAGCTAGGCAGGTGGTGTGGGCTGGAAGAGGAAACCAAACTACCCACCCAGTTGGTCCCAGAGGGCTCTTACTTTCCGGGAGGAGCACAGCAGATACAATGGGCTGAATGGTGCTTCCTGAACGTCCTCATTGTGCCTCTGAACCTTTTTTTTTTTTTTTCCCTCTGAGAAGAAATAGCAGCTGCTCTCTGCCCAACGTCCATGGTGTCCCTTTGGGGTCTTCTCTAGAACAGACCTCATTTCCCACACTGGGAGGAGAACCCAGGCACGTGCTATACCTAAACTCTGTTTTAAATATTTCCCCAGGTTTTTACTCTGGCGTGGGGACGTACCAAGCCCAAGAAAAAGCAAGAGAAGTCTGGTAGCCCCGACTTCTTTGGCATGAGGCTCCCCTTCAGTCTGTGTAAACCCTGATTGGGCCTTCTTGGGTCAGGGGCTCCTTTTGGCCATAGTTAAGAGCGCCATTGGCCATGGAGCAAATAAGGAGCTGAGAAGCATCATGTTCTAGAGCACAGGACCAGCTTTTCCTGTCATGACTCAAAGAGCCAGGAAGAGCAAAAGTCAGAAAGTTGGGTTGGTTTCTTTGGGATGGTCAGGTACCTTCCCCAGACAAGCCTCAGGGCTCTCTGAGACACAATGACAGCAGGCAATCCTCAACTTCAAGTACTTTGCTGCAGCTCATTCCACATTCAACATTTTGGGATCTTTTGGCAAACGCGTTCACTGCCATGACTTGACGTCCATACCACCCCTCAAGGGAAGTTCAGAAAGAATCTTTGATTTTGACTCAGAATAAGGACTTTGTCAAAGTAGTATGAGCTGTCTCGGGAGACAGGGACTCTCCGCTGTAGATGTTCAAGCAGTAATGGTGTGTCCACTTGTCAAGGCTCTCTGGAGGGGAGACGAGATTGGCAAGGCGACCTCTGAGGGCCCTTTGAAATCTGAGATTCTAGAATCAAGATGAAGCTATCCAGGAACTTAGCAGCGAGTTCTGGAGATGTCTCATGTGCTTAGAGACTGCTATTGAGGCTTGCCTTATATCATTAGTGAGGTAGCAAGGTGAGGTTCAGACAGGAGGGAGGAGGTGAGCTAGGCAGACTTCAGAGAGCAGGAGGCAAGCCTAGCACTAGCTCTGGAAGGATGGGTTGGGTTTTCCGACAGAAAGGAGAGGAGAAAGCTCCTTGGGAGAGTGAAGGCTGAGAGTTCTGAATCCTTCCTGAAAATAAGGGACCACTGAATCCATTTCTCCCACTCCCATGCTACTGAAAAGGTTGGGTGACTTCGCTGAAATCACCTCCATTTGTAGTTTTCAGATTAAGAAGAGCTAGCATTTTTGTACTGCCCAAGATTTGCAAGGGGCTGTATGCATGTTACCACATTTGAGCCTCCCAGCTTTAAGGAGGCAGATGCTGCTATGACTTTACAGATGAAGAAAATGAGATTGAGAGAGATAAAGTGCCAGTCTTGCTTAGGGTTACCCAGCCTATAATTATCTGACACTGGATTTGAACTCAGCTTTTTCTGACTCCAATCTATTCACCAAACCACCTGGCTGATCTGGGGCAAATGAAACAGTCCCTTAAAACTAGCAACCGAAGCTCTCTGTGGCAAGCTGCACATTTGGTTGGAGTTAAATAAAAGTACATATGGCAACACTTGATGCCTCTGTAGCTTCTAGGATCCCTTGTCATGATGTTCTCCCTTCCTAGGCATCTGTGCCCGACATTTAGGAACCATGGGTAGAAGCAAAGGCATGGAGGTGGGAAAGTCCCATTCAGTTTCCTTCCACAACCTGTCCTGTCTCTCCCCTCGCAAAGCCACACCTCTACTTTAAGCCTGCTAAAAGTCCAAGCTCCCATGTGGATTCTTGCCTTCCCATATCTCTCCTTTCCAAACTGTCCTTTATGTAGCTGCCAAATGAACAACCATGACCATATCACTCCTAAAAATCTTCACTGGCTCCCTATTGCCTCAAATGATATCCTCAATGAGGCGCTTCATACCCTCCCCACTTTGATTTCTATCTGTACCTTCAGGCTTCTTTCATATCATCTCCTTTCACCAGGTCTTTATCCAATCCAGTGGCTTACCACTCCTGACCTGTCAAGCTTTTACTTCTGCATGTGCCTCGGTGCCATCCTTCCACACTAGCACAGCTCCAGGGCCACCTCCTACAGGCAGGCTTCCTTGATCCCCAGTGCAGCCTCTGCTGTCTCCTTCTTCCTCAAACGATCCCATATTAACTTCCGTCCCTATACCACAGGCCTCCCAGTAGAATGGGTTTAACGAGAGCACATCCAAAGTTCAAAGGATCTGTAATCTAAAGAAGGGAGGCTTTCTGGATGGGTCAGGTAGAGCATCTAGAACCCTAATGTTATCCACGAGGAAAAAGCCAAGGGAAGTGATGTAGCTTCCCCAAAGGCAGTGTTACAATTTGAATCCAGATCCCTCCCCTCCAAACCTAATGCTCTTCCCACTGCCCAGCACTTGTCTCCAAAGGTAAAGGCCCAGAAAGCTAGGGTTGTTTGACTATGGTCTTTGTATTCCAGATGCATAGAACAGTCCTTGGCATAAATAACAGGCACTTGGATTGAACTGAAAGCACTTGCTGTGTTTGAGACCAAAATATCATCTGACTGCAGTGGAAAATATGGCAGGAAAGGGAGAGTGCCTTCCCCAAACCATGTTCTCTGCAGCCAAGATCAGGAAATACTGGTTGGACCGAAGATATCTCTGCTCCAGAGCCCCCTAAAAGCAGACTTGCTTTTCTGAAAATTTGGACCATCCTAAAAATTCCAGACATGTGATTATTCTAATTCCATCCCATAGATTTTGATTCCAGGAGAGAAGAGAATTTCATCTCAAGCTCTCAAGGGCCAGAAATAGGAACTGCATAATTGTACTTGTCCCAAAGGAAGAATTTGGACAATACTAATAATAGCTTACGTTGACATAGTAATATAAAGTTAAAAATCAGTTCAACTTGATATGAGGGATGTTGATATCACAATATGCTTGATATGGATATGAAACCTGAATATTAAAGAATGAAAACAGTTCAGATACTTACCATGACTATGGATTAGGGGAAGAATTCTTTTTTTTTAAATAATTAACAAATGTTGATTGATTGATTGATTGATTGATTGATTCACCATAATGTTTGGTTTCTAATATTACAGACTTGCTCATAAACATATTCGTGCTTGGAGTCCCCTTGAACTTTTGTCTTTCTTACTTTTTTCTCTTTCTGTATTCTTTTCTGAGATGTCAGAATTAGACTTATCAAATAAAAGATTTATCATTTTGTCTTTATGTCTCAGGGGAAGAATTCTTAACTAAACAAAGCGATAGAGAAGAATACAAAACATAAAATGGAATATTTTGAGTACAGGAAACTGAAAAGTATTTACTTGAAGAAGAAGAATGTAATCAGAAGAAAATTGCTGCTGATTGGGAAAAAGATAAAATATTTACCTCCAAAATCTGTGATATCCAAGAGATACAGAAAACTAGCACATATATATAAGATCAAGAGCCATTCTCTACAGATAAAGGATACAAACAAACTGTTCTCAAAAGAATTATAAACCCTTATGAACTATATGAAAGATTTCTCCAAATCACTAGCAAGAAGGAAAAATGTAAATCAAAATGATTTCACCTCCTATGTAGAAAATTGGTAAAAGATAGAAATGGGCAATGTTAGATGATATCAAATAAAGGAAGCAGACCCTGAAAACAGAACACACAATAACTGCAATGATGACTCCATACTAAAACCTCAAGCTAAATTTTGTGGGAACCCTATACAGCAGTAGAGATGATGTACCTTCTTGGCAGAGGGAGGAGAGGATAGGTGTGGAATACTGAAAATGCTTCTGGCCAGCACTGAAGGACTCTGGGACTTTAAAGAGGATGAAGCAATCCCTGATTGGACATTGTTACAGAGGATCTTTAAATGGAAGTAATCTGCCTGTGATCTCACTCATCTTTCCGGCTATAGATTATCAGCATGGCTCGAGTCTGTCTTGGAGCACAAGGCTCTTATGCCTCTGCCCATCCTGGCAGCACTGCAATCACAGCCACGTGGCCAAAGGGTAGAGGGCTCAACTTCAGCCTGCCTGTTTTGCTTGGTTTCTTTGCCTTAACATGGATGATCGAACGGCAATCACGAGACGAACTTGTCTTTTTTTACAGCATCAACTTAGTAAAGCTGAGAAGAGAGAAATCCTGTTCTGACATCTGATGTTGGCTCGGGGTGGCAATCAGAGAGGGAGCTTGAGGTCTGCCCAGCTAGAAAACGCAGACTTAACAAGCAAGAAGCGAAAGGTCAGATGTTGATTCAGCAGGGCCGCCAAATGTTTGATGTTTTTATGGTTTCGATTCAGCCTCAAAGGAAAATTTAACACTCCCAATAAATCCTAAATTGCTAACTGTTGAAATCTTGTCAGTAGTGAGAACCTTTTGAATTAAGCATTTCTTTTCTGTGCAGGAAAAAAAAAATCTGTTCTATAGTTCATTAATTAGTTGCATTTGATGTAGGTACCCCTTATCTAGTTCTCATCACATTGATCCTTCTTTTAGGTGGCCAGGAGCCACCAAGACTGAACCTGGTCTCTGTGTGGCCCAGAGCAGAGACCTCTTAGTAGAGAGGGGAAAGACACAGTCCTCCAGTCCTTTGGGCCCAGCGATTATTAAATTAGCTTTTCTATTTCCCCATTATGTTCAGCCTAGTTCTATGGTTAACATTTATTTAAGTAATCATTTAAATTAAAAGTTACTTAAAGCATAGATTTGACCCATGTCTTGTTCATACTCCATTCCCTTCAGTCTGCCTTAAGAATCTGAATTTAGGTACTTTTTTCTTAGTTTATTTTTCTTAGGCTTTTGTTGTTGTTTTTTGTTTGTTGCAGGGTCGGGGAAGTGGGAGATTTATGTTTTCTTTCACAACATGACTATTACGGAAATGTTTTATATGACTATACACGTATAACATATCAAATTCTTGTCTTCTCAATGTGTGGGGGACAGGTCGGGGAGGGAGAAAATCTGGAACTCAAAGTTTTAAAAACAAATGTTAAAATTTATTTTTACCAGTAACTGGGGGGAAATAAGATACTAAATAAATGAATTTTTTTTAAAGAATCTCAATGAAGGGTCCAGGAGGCCCAGTGATGGCCCTTCCAGTGGGGTGCAGTCTAGATTTAAAATGCTGAGGTAGGGAGGGAGGAGTTGGTGCTGAGTGTGAGGTAATAAGCTAACACGTGGGGGGAAGGGAAGAAGAAAGGAGGAGGAAAAGAGAAATCAGATGTGGGGGAGCCACAGGATGGTCCCAACATACTTGTACGCATGGCACACTGTTGAACACTCATTAACACATAAGTGAATACTCGTTTCAAGCCTGGGAGGGAAGGACTGAGTGGAAGAATGGATGAAATGAGCTGAGAGGTATGGGGCCAGCTGTCTAGTAGCATGGAAAAAGGAGTTAGAGGGAGGCCCTGGGTTCTAGTGCATGAACTGCCTGCCATTGCCTGGTTGCTGTTGGAAAGATCCCTTCTCTGAGCAGCTTCCCTCTCTGGGAAACGAAGGGGCTTGATCGAGTGAGTCCCAGATCCCTTCTAGGCCTAAATCTGTGATCCTTTTGGACTATTTACTCCTTCACACTTATCAGCTTTAGCCTGACCACGATGGGCAGAACGCTGCTGCTTCTGTCACTTCCAGCGTGAATGAGGAGCAGAGTAGACAGGCAGCTCAGGGGCTGCAGATCGCTTTGCTTCTTTCCTCTCCATCTCCTTTCTCTCCCCTCAAACCTGGGCTTCCCTTCTTGGCACACAGAATTTCCCCTGAGTTGAGAGTATGAGTAGAGACCCTCTACTTCCCCTCCCCTGTTCGATGGTAAAAAGACCTTGCAAAAATCTGTAGGGACTTTCCATGTTCTTGGGAATGTTGGAGCCCCATAAATAGATTTCAGGTGTTCAGGTCCAGCCCAGTGCTCAAATGCAGAGCACTCAGCCACTATAAATAGGGCTTTCAGGGGCTCTGACGTGTGTGAGGGGGGAGGTTCAGCAGGGAGCACCCACAGAGCCTTCTGCCAGTCCAGCCTGGCCCGGCTCTTCAGCCGGGGCATCTCACAGAGCACGGCCCAGATGGCCGCTCAGTGGATTCGGATTTCTGCTCTTTCCTTAAATGAGGAAGGTTTCATCACATTCACTGAATTCAATTTCAGAAACATTTACTAGTTACCTGCGTTCCAGACTAAGTGTGGGGCAATGGGGATGATACACAGACTCCCCCCAACCCCACAAGCCAAATCCCACCAGTCACCTGTGCTCTTATGGTGATGGTCGTGTGAAGCAATGAAAATAGGCCATGGAGGGAGGGGCTTAGAAGACCCGGACTCTGCCTTCCTTCTGCATGACCCTGAGCAGATCCCTTCTCTCAAATATGAAATGAGGTGTATAGGTTATCCGGCTTCCAGGATCCTTTCCTGCTCTAGGTCAATCATATTGGGGGCTATGCTTCTGGCGAACAGCCACCCCCAGGATGTGCCCCCTCATCCCCATCTCTTCAAACATCACAGAGAACTTGAACTGGAGTGGGACACCTGAGTTCCCATCCTGCCTCTGACACTTCCCTGAACAAATCATCTACATCTCCTTTTCTGTCAGTAGGGAGTATTCCGAGTGGACAAGCCCCTTTGGCGTCCACCTTTTCCAAACTCTCCCTTGTGACTCTCCACTGGGGCTCTAAGAAGCTGCAGCAGGCCCAGCACCATGTCTGGGCTGATCCAGACTGAGGGTAACCGATGGGCCTCAAACCTGTTCGTGAATTGGGGGGGTCTACCTCAAGCTTGGAAGACTTGTCTAGCAGAACGGGCAGATGACAACAATCTGTTCCAGGCCGTGAAGGCGGCTGAAGCAGGGGCTGTGGAACGCTTAGAACTCACTCATCCAGGACAATCACTCGTTGTCCCCATTTTCCTCCTGCCTCTGGACTTGGCTGACTCAGGAAGAGAGAAGCAACTCTGCCTCAGGTAACTCCAGGTTTGGGCAAATCACCATCCATGTTGTAATATCGTTGCTCTTCAGATAAATGAGAAGATAGTCAGTGTAGTATGTGTGTCTGTGTGTATACAATTCAATATACAGACATACACATGTGTATATATGAAAGAGAAAGTGAGAGGGGAGGGAAGTGGAGAGATGGGGAAGAGAGAAAAAGAGAGACAGAAAGAGGGACAGTCAGAGAGAAAGAGGGAAGAGGGAGTGGAGAGATGGGGAAGAGAGAAAAAGAGAGAGACAGAAAGAGGGACAGTCAGAGAGAAAGAGGGAGGAGGGAGTGGAGAGATGGGGAAGAGAGAAAAAGAGAGAGACAGAAAGAGGGACAGTCAGAGAGAAAGAGGGAGGAGGGAGTGGAGAGATGGGGAAGAAAGAAAAAGAGAGACAGAAAGAGGGACAGTCAGAGAGAAAGAGGGAGGAGGGAGTGGAGAGATGGGGAAGAGAAAGAGAGAGGAGGTAAGTGCAAAGAAAGGGAGATAGAAATGGAGAAAGAGAAAGAGAAGAGACAGGAAGTGAGAAAAAGAGACAGAGAGACAGAGAATAATCATTCTACTATGGAACAAAAATTCATCTTTTTTGAAGGAAGTTGGCACCAGACTTGACCCAAGCAGGGTCTTCCTGGCTCTGAGGCTGACTGTTTACTACTTTACAGACTGTGTAAATGTCAGCTATAATTATGATTATTATGACTGTTATTAAAAAGTCACAAAAGGCCTGCTATATGTTAAGTACTATCCTAGAGAAAATCAGAAACAGTCCCTTCCTTCAAGGTGCATATTAGATTCTTCTTGAGAACAATCAAGAGGAAGCTTTCATTTTGCTCCAGGGCTGCCTCCGGACTTTTCTGCCTGTAGTTATAGTCACTCAGTCCACACCTTTCCTTGCTCCCAGAAAACAGAGAGAATATTCAAATGTGAAGATTTTCCAGAAAGAGTAGGGGAAGGGAAAGAGAAAGAGAGAGCTAGAGAGAGACAGAGAGAGAGAGAGACTGAGACAGAGAGACAGACTGACAGAAAAAGGGAGAGACAGAGAAATGGACAGAGACAGAGACAGACAGATACAGAGGAAGGAGGGAGGAGAAGAGGGAGAAAGATGGGGGAAGGGAGGGAGGAGTGAGGGAAGAAAAGAAGACTCTTGGGAATCTGTTTTGATTTTGTCCCTCTGGGACAGGGACTACTTTTTTGTCTTCCAATCCTAGCTTCTAGCCCTGTCAGGACGTCACAGGCTTAATAAGTGCTTGCTCTCTAGGGCTTTATTTAGATCTGCTTCTTCCCTCAGTCTATTGAAGCTTCAGTTGAGAAAGCCTTTGGATTGTAGAGCATGGCTAAGAATGTCTGCTCCACCCTACAACAAGATTAAAGGCTACCATCTTAAAAGATAACAGCTCCTTCTGAGGGATACATTGAAAATATCCAGAAGCTGAGCCATAGATTTATGTTTAAAAAAAAAAAAATCCCTAAATCCTTGCTGGGTGTTAAATATTTACTAATGCCCCGCTGGCTTTATCCCTGTGCTATGCTGGACTTGCTCACTCTCAGGAAGCTGAGGGAACTGCTCACTGGGCAATACCAGCATGGGGGGAGAGGGAAAATGCTGGCCATGGCTCTTAGTTATGGATAACAAGCTCCCCGAACACCCTGTCTTCGGCAGCCATCCTCTGAATGTCTGAGGACCAGCTTGGCTAAGCTTAGAAAGGTTCACTCCCAGGCTGGTTACTGGGTAATGAATTTGGGAGCTAACTTCTAGGCTGGCAGGAACACACATTTGGAACTGGAAGGAACCTTAGACATGGGTAGAAGAAGTGTCCGTACCATGGAGCTTATGCATCTACGTTGCCTTGTGAGAGATGCTAATATATATGTCTGGACCTCCCTTGAGGAAAGGAGAACTGAAGGGAGTGTGTGTGTGTGTGTGTGTGTGTGTGTGTGTATGTGTGTGTGCAGGGCAACCTATCCAACCCCCTACCCCCAAGTACTGCCAGGCTGGGCATTCACTAAATATTTCTGGTCTAGGGGTATAATAGTTTCAGAACAAAAACAGTTTCCTTGGTCCTCCTAATAGTGAAGGGCAAATCTTAGCCTGGAGCCTGTGGGTGGGGCTGTGGATAGAATATCCCTGCTTCAATCATCTTCTTGACCACTGGAACAAACTGTTCACATCTGCCCATTGGGGGATGTCTTCCCATGCTTGGGGGAGACATCCCCTTAATTCACCAAAGGGCTGAAGGCCTGTGGGTTACCCCGACCTAGTTTAGTCCATTTACCAAGGTGGTTTTCCCACGGTGTGGCCACTGGTGGAGAGTGGGAGAAGATGGACCCTAACGGTGGATGAGCAGCCCTGAAGAGGACTCTGTAAGCCCTTCCACAAGAGGCTGTAAGCACTGGGGATGCAAGGATGAAAAAAAGGAAAGGCAGAGGGGGTCAAAGAGGAGCTTGGGGGCACAGGAGATTTACTGGGTTGCACACCCAGATAAGAAAGGACATGTCCAGGCTGAGCTCCTGGCTTTGGAGTTCATGGCTCCTGATCAGACAAACAAGAGGAGGCTGATGGCTCATGGTACATGCCATACACGTATATTAGTAGAGGATGACCCACACCAGGTTTCCAGGCTGGAGCTGCTGAAGTTGGCTGTTTGAATTTCCTAGGCACTGGATCTCTCTTACTCGGTGAACAGCTCAGCTGGCTATTAGTAGGTGTTTAATCAGTGTTTGCTGAAGGAATGAATAATTTCATATCCTTAAGAGAAGGATGGAAACGAAAATGTCGGTAGATCTGTGCATTCATTAATCTTGCCGGTGGGATCAGTTTGGGTGAATTTTTTTTTGAGTTGTCCATTAAAAAGCTAACATTCAACATTTATTCAGAATGTGCTCAGTTCTGGAGATATAAAACGCTGTTCCTGATTTCAGGGAGCTCCCGCTCTAATGGGAGAGACAAGGAGCAAACAGATGTGGACAAATCAACCATAAACAGAATAATCAAGAGAGGGAAGATATTGGAATTAAGAGCAGTTGGGAAGGGCTTTCTGTAGAAGATGGGATTTTAGCTGCGACTTAAAAGAAGCCTGGGAAGTCCCAGGTAGAGCTGAAAAGGGAGAAGATTCCTGGCAAGAGAGGCAGTCAGAGGAAATCAAGATCTAAGGAGTAAAATGTCTGACTTTGGGATCAGCCAGGAGGCCTGTCTCACTGAATTGGAGAGAATATATTGGGTCATGAAGTCCGAGACTAGAAAGGTAGGCTTTGAATATCAAACAGGCATTTTGTATTTGATCCTGAAGGTGAAAGAGTTTGGGAGTGTGGGTAAGGAGGTGGGAAGAGGGCTAATGTGGTTAAACTTGTATCCTAGGAAAATCACTTTGTGGTCTAATGGAGTGGGGAGAGACTGAGGCAGGCAGATCCCCCAGCAGCCTTTGCCACAGCTGAGGCATGAGGTGAGGATGGTGACAGTGTCATAGGAGAAAAAGAGATAAATTGAAATCCGTTGTAGGGGTGACATTCATAGGGCTTGGCACCATATTGGATATGGGATAAGCCAGAGATGGCTCCTAGGAGGAAGGAGGGGCCCTTTATTGTGGCCGTTGTTTGTTCTTCCTTCTCCAAGGTCGGGGCAGCACAGAAGGGACGCCGTGACATGAAAGTGAATTGGATTTAAGGGAAGGAGGCCGCTTCAAAAGCCTCACTTTCTCCTTCGAACCCTTCTGGGTCCAGTGGCTCCAGTGCAGGAGGAGACCTTTTAAGCTAAGATCTTTTACAGGTCTCATCTGACTGAGGCAAAGCTCAATCAGTGATTTAGTCTAGATAAAAAAATGAATGAATAAAAAAATGAGAATGCCCTCTTTTACCTAGACAAATTAAAAAAAAAAAAATCAATCTGGGAGGGGAACTCCCTCAGGTTTTCTGGTGAAAACAGAAACGATTTTTACTTACATTTACTCTGAGCCAAATTGGGTCCAAATAATGACCAAGTGGGGTTTGATGTGGGACTGACTATTGGCCAATTAATGAGAGCCAGGGAGATGTGGGTTTAAGGCATGGTCCTGGCCTGTAATACTAGCCAAGTTGTGGTGATCAAAATTTGCATTCATTTGGACAGAGCACTGGCAGTAAGGTTCTGATACCCAATGTGGACAGAGCCAAAGGAAAGGAGAGAAAAGAAAGGAAAAAAAAAAAAAGAAGCTGTGTTGTCCAAGTAGCCGGTTCCAGTTGGGTCCCCAGTGGACAGCCCCTGCTCCTACTCACAAAAGTGGTTATTCCCCTTACCATAGTGGGAGGTTGGGGGAGGAAAAGAAAACTTCTGACTACAGCACCAAAATTCTTGCCTCTTTTCCAGAGGCAAGTGCTTAGTAAAAGGGATTTGTTGATAAGACTTGATGGTTTTAAGCTGTTTCTCCCCTTGGAAGCTGGAAAGTTATCTTGGATCTTTGGTCCTGGACAGAGAGTCAAAGCAGTTAGGTGGGGGAAGTGCCCCTCATCTTCTCCTTTTCTTTTAAAAATGAAAGCTTTTTGAGGGTAGGGCCTAAATTGCTTTTCATCCTTGGGTAGCCCAGTGCCCAGCTAAAGATGCTACAAGCATTCATGCTTATGAAATCTTCCAGATCTTCAAGCTATCATGCTAAACCTCCCCTTCCATTTGGGCAAAACTTCTAGGACAAACATCTGTATTCTTTATTTCTCCAGCCTGACTACTCACTTCTCAACTATTTGTACTCTAGTTTCTGATTATACCAACTGGCTGAAACTTCTCCCTCCCTTTGCTCCCCTCCCTTCCTCCCTCTCCTTTTCTTTATCTGTCTCTCAAAGATCTCAACTCCTAAATTCAATGCTTCCCCCACCCCCTTCCCAAGCTCCCTTCATCCTTTTTGTCCTCACTGCAGTTTTTGACAGCCATTCACCCCTTCCTGACTCCTGTTCTCCCTTGACTTAAGTAATATTGTTCTGTCTTGACCCTTCTATTTATCTGACTAAAAAACTGTTAATTGATAATCATTTATCAAGTGTCTGCTATGTGCCAGGTGCTATACTAGGCCCTAGAGGTACAAAAAGAGGCAAAAACTGATCCTTGCCTTTAAGGAACTCAACATCTAAAGGGAAAAACAAAACAAAACAAAAAACCATGTAAACAACGAGGTCTTCCATCTTTCCCTCTAAAGGACTATCATCTAGATCCATCTTCTCAAACATAGGTCAGGTCTCCCTTAAGACTTGATCCTGGGATTCCTATTCTCTCAACATTGGGTCTTCCTGGCTGAAGTCTAGTTTTTTGGTCACTTTCTGGTTTAGACCAATCAGCCTATTCCGTGGGCTTCTGAGAGCTGGTTGTGATCTCTGTTTGGAGGAATCCCAAATTTATGTACCCAGTCCTAGCCTGTCTGCCTGCTTGACATTTACACAGATGTCTCATAGGCATCTCAGTTGTGACACGTCCAGGATAGCATGATTATATTTCCTGAAAACCCTTCCCTCCTCCCAATCACCCAGGCTTGCCCCATTGGAGCACTCCTTGCCTCATCCCACTTCCTTATCCACTCAGTTGTAAATTCTGGTCAATCCTTTCCCAAAGTCTCATTACAATGTTCTCATCACCACTGGACAGTTCAAACCCTTAGAATCTCTCATTGAGAATCTAGGAATCATGGCTCCCAATCGCTACCATCTCTATCCTCCAAAATGGCAGCTAAGTCAATATTCCTGTCACTAATTTGACCATACCCATCAGTGGTTTTCCATTATCTCTAAGATAAAATATTGGCATTTAGCAATCTGGCCTTGGTGCCTTTTGTATCCTATTATTCTCGTTCACACACTTATGATCAGGTCAAATTGAGCCATGTGCTGTAAACTGAACTCGTGCCACAGTTTTATTTTCTTTTATTGTCCTGCCTCAGTTTCCCTAAATTGTTCTGTCTCAGGCCCTTGAATTGAACTGCCTCAGTACCCCTGATTGTAAACCCCACCCCCTTCCCGACCATTAGGACTGATGTAACTAAGGGCTGGCTACGCTAGGGTCGTAAATTGTAAATGTTTAATCTCAGATAAAGGGGAGATCTTCTATTTCAGACATCCTGGCTCCTAAGTCCTCCTAAATTATCAAGAACTTATGTTCCTCACCCTCCAACCTGTCAGAACTGGATTGATGGTCCGTTCCTGGAAATTCCCACTCACCAGTACCCTTTACCCCTCCCCCATAAAAATCATTGGAACCTCCCGTTCAATACTCAATTTTTGAGACAAAAGTCTAATTCAGCCCTGGGGAGGGGGGGATGGATTCTGGTCTGCCCCCAGACAATTTCTCCCTTTCAGAAATTCAAACAAATATTAAAAACTCTTGCCTCAGTTTCTCTGGCATTACAACGTCTCCATTCCCAGATCCATGCCTAGGTCCACTCAGGAGGCTGTTGGCCCCCCTCTGAGCCTCCTCCTCTCCATCTTGGCCTCTTTGCAGGATTAGCTAAGAGCCCCGGGGTTTTAAATTCATTTCTTGTTTTGTTTTGACCTTTCCTGCTCTGCTCCCCTCCTCTCATAAATGTTCAAAAACCTATGTTTTCTTTAGTCTTTATTCTGCTACAAGTTGTTCTCCTACCCCCAAGTAGAATGTAAACTCCTTGAAGGGAATGGTCTTTTTGGGGTGTGGGGGGTATGTGCAGCCTCAAACGCCTTAAACTTGGCAGCATAGTGGGCATTTAATGGCTATTCAAATCTTATTTGATAAGTTCCACGAAGGCAGGAAACTTCCTTTTTTCCTTTTCTTGTATTCCCCTGAAAGCTTAGAGAGCCTGGCAAACAAGAGGTGCTCAATAAATGGTGATTGATCCACTGGACTGAACTGCATTTGGCAACCCCCCACAACGTCCCTAGCTACCTCTGCAGTGGGAAGAAAACTAGTGTGGAGTCGGGCTTTGCTATTTACTGAAGTCATCCATTAACGACATTTATCAGACGCCTGCTGTGTACAGGCAGCGAAGTGCTGGGGTCTTCGACTGCCAAAACAAACAGGATGTTGGCCTTCGCCCCCAGCATCTCAGTTAATGGGAAGCAGGGGTTGGAGCCTGGGCCTGGAGTTGGGGGGAGCGGCGGCGGCAGCACCCGGCACAGGGCTGCTTGTGGCACTGGGAGCTCCTTTCCTCCCCCAGGGGGCTTCTCCGTGCACAGCGCCGTGATCCCGGCATAGCCAGAAGGGATCAGAGGGTGGGGGCTCCCGGCGTTCTCTGATCTGGGGGTGCCGCTCCTCCCCGGCTCAAGGTCCCCCCTCAGAGCTGGTCAGCGCCTGGTGAAGAACTCCGGGTCATTCCAGTCTGGACACTGTATCCAAACCTCAGCGGCTCTTTTCTTTGGCGACAACCGCCGGGGCTCCGCAGGGATCTCGCAGAGTGCGAATCTGGCGCTCCCAGGGGGCCGCTCCGCATTATCTGGGGTGGGCCTCATCGAACCTTCCCAATCCCAAGGTTTTTAGGTCCCCTGTCAGGCCAAGCGGGAGAACCCAGCCCCCTCTGCGAGCGGCAGGAAACGGGCCGAGCGCCAAGGGAAAAGCTCCACTAAGAGCATCCCTCTCCTGCCTTCCCTGCTGGAGGGCACAGGGCTCAGTCTCGTCCAATGGCGGGGATGCCTCGGGAAGGAGGACGACGCTGGGGCCTCCTGGGGCCGACCCAGAGGTCTGGCTCTCCCTCCTCCTCCTCCTCCTCCTCCTCTCGGCCCTCCCTCCTCCCACCTCCGGGGTCTCTTTCTCCCCCCTAAGTCTCCCGGTCCCTTCTGCCGTCTCCTCTTCCTCCCTGTCCTTCCCTCCTGCCCGGCGCCTCCTCCTTTCCTCTTTCTCTTTGCTTCTCTCTCCCTCTAATCTTTCTTTTTCTTATTTTCTCGAATTCGCTTTCCCGCACCTCCCCCCGCCCGGTCTCCCGCCGGCTCTCCACTCTCCGTCCCTCCTCCCAGCGCTCCCTCGGTCTCCTCCAGAGCCGACGGCGGACTAGTCAGCGCACGCGCATTGCCGCAGATGCCCCAGGAGCCTCTTCTCTCCCAGGGCACTCTGGGGCCGTTCCGTACACGCAGGCGCACGTCCCCGAGAGCCCCGGGGGCTGAGAGGGAAACTGCGGTCGTTTCGCGCAGGCGTATAATTCCAGCGTCCCAGAGCCTCCCTTTCCTTCTTCACAAAGCGGCTTTTTGCGCATGCGCACATCATCTTAGCAGTCCCTCTGGGGCGGAGTGATGGGTGGTGGGCGTGAATTTTTTTTTTCTCTTCAGTCTCAGAACACACCTGGGTAGTCCTGCGCACGCGCACATAAGCGGGAGTTTCGCGACCGGGGGGAGACGCGTAAGCAGGCGCACGCACGCAAACCCACGCACCACGTAGAGGCAGACGGCTGCGCAATGACGCAAGCGCTAACGCGCGGACGCCGCCGCGGCGGCGAATGACGCGCGGATGACGCGGATGACGCGCGTCCCGGCCCGGCCCGGCCCGCTCCCGCCGCTCCTCCTCCTCAGCCGCCGCCGCCGCCGCCGCCTCCGAGTCGCCGCTCCTGGGTCCGGCCGCGGCGGGCAGGCGGGCAGGCGGGCAGGCGGGCGGGCGGGCCGGCCTGCCTCGGGCTCGGGGAGTCGGGGCAGCGGGCCCGGGCTGCGGCCTGGCTGCCGAGCCTTCTCCTTAGTCCCGCGGCCCTCGGCTCCCCTCGGGGCTCCGCCTGGGCGCCGGCGCCGGCTCGGGCCCTGAGCCAAGGTGAGTGACGGGCGGCGGGGGGCGGGGGCCGGGACCCGGGCGGGAGGGGAGCTCGGCATCGCGGCCGGGATGCAAGCGGGGTCCTCTCCCCCGGCCCGGGGGAGCGCTCGGAGACTCCGGCGTCAGAGGCCCCCCGGGGAAACTGAGTCCGACCCCCCGCGGGCCCCTTCTCCGCCCGGATCGCTGCCCTGCGTGGGGCGCGGAGGCGGGGCTCGGCGGCGCGCTCTCCTCCAGAGGCCGTTTTTACTAGACAGGGAAACTGAGGCACAGAGAGGCCGCCGTCAGCCTCACCGAGTGAGGGCCTCCCGTCTCCCCGAAGTTCGGGGCCGCCTCCCGGGAGCGCCCCCCAGTCACTCCGGGAGCTTGGGGGGGCCCGAGGAAGGGCCTGCGGAACTGCGACCTCCTGCCCTTCCTTGGAGCCTGTCTGCCCGGCGCTGGACGCAGCAGGCGCTTAATTAATGCTGCTTGGGCCGCTGCGCCCCGGGGGGGGGGGGGGCGGCCACTGGGTCCGGGGCTTTGGGTTTGTGTCTCCTGTGTCTCGTTTGGTCGTTTAAGAGCCCGCTCCGAGAAGGGCCGCTCTGGGTCCACCAGCCTCCTCAGTCTCCCGTTTTTCTGAGTTGCCAGACCCCTTCCCAGGAGCCTCTGGGGCGGAGCGCCCCGCCCCCGGCCCTGAATAATTTAATAATGGAGCTCCTTTTTGCTGGGGTCTCCCTGCCCTCCAGCACGGCGGCCCTGCCTTAGCCCCATGGGTCTAGCCCCGTCCGCTCCGTCAGTTGCCCGGGGCGTCCGGAGAGGCGGTGGCTGTCCAGGCTGTTTTGGGGAGGGCTTTTGTACCTGAATCAGGGAGAGGAGGCTATAAGAGGCTTTTTAAAGTACGAGACAAAGTAGCGCTCTCTAAGCCTCGCCGGGTTCCTCTAAACAATGTGGGAACTTCGCTCCTAGTGGGAAACGATGACGGAAGCTCAGCCCGGAGCAGCCTCCGGCTCATTCCGTCTGAGCCCCGGCGCCCCCTGCTCGGATTTTCCCGGTTCTCCCAGCGTCTGGGGAGCACTCGGGACCTCGGTGTCGCTCTCCCTGTAACCGGCTCCGGCCGCACGTTGTTCTAGCGGCTCCTGGGCCCCCGCTGCGCTTGACTGGGGTCTCTTTATTTCAAGATGATGTGCGAGGTGATGCCCACCATCAGCGAGGCGGAAATCCCCGCGGGAGGAGGGGGGGGCCTCGGCTCGGGCTCCCCCTCCCAGCCGGACGCCGACTCCCATTTCGAGCAGCTGATGGTGTCCATGCTGGAGGAAAGAGACCGCCTTCTGGACACGCTCCGAGAGACGCAGGAAACGCTGGCCTTGACTCAGGGGAAGCTGCACGAAGTTGGCCACGAAAGGGACTCCCTGCAGAGGCAGCTCAACACGGCGCTCCCGCAGGTAGGGCCGGCTCCGCCGTATTCTCTGCGCAGGGGGCGGTGGGCGGCTTCGTGGAAGTGAAGGAATTCACGTGGGATTTCTGGACGTTCCATGTCCCGCTTCCTTCTCCGACTTGGGAGAAGCTGGCTCTGTCTGCCCGTCTGTCCGGGGTGAGAAGCTGAGGTCTCTGTGCGCAGCTTCTTTGCACCCTGGGCGGCGCTGTCCCTGCGCTCAGTCCGGCTGCAAAGTCCGTCCCTCGGTCTAATTGTGGAATCCTGAGGATCCGAGTCCAAACACACGGTCCGCAGCGGCCCCTGGCATCCCAAACACACGGTCCGCAGCGGCCCCTGGCATCCCAAACACACGGTCCTCCGCAGCGGCCCCTGGCATCCCAAACACACGGTCCGCAGCGGCCCCTGGCATCCCTGCTCTGCCTCCTGGGGAAATGCTGACGGGGGTGAAGGAACGGAGGGTTTGCACCATTGTCCAGTGTTTTGTCTGTCTGGGCCGATGGCCGGAGGGAGCATGCGTGAGAGCCGAAAATAGAAAGAGCAAAGGCTTTGGCTGGTCCCAGAGGTTCCTGAGATGAGGGTAATTGTAGAACGGCTAAAAAATAGTGCACTAGAAAAGGGGGTGGAGGGGCGTAAAGGCCCCGCTTTGGTGCGGGACATAGGAAGAGCTGACTTCGTGAGCCCCGGGGCGTCATTAGCTCTGTGCCTGGCCCTTGGGCAAGGCCCGTCCGACACCTCGGGAATGCCTGCCCGCGTCCTCCGGTTGTAGCTGCTGCTGGGGCCAGGCGGGGTGTGATGCCTCCGCCCCAAATCTCCGTCCCTGCAGGCCATCGTCCCCTCAGCCACCGAGGGGACTTCTCCTGATTGATCACTGGGGGCTCCCCCTCCTGTGCACCCTCCGTGACCCAGCCCCGCCTGACCCGCCCTCATACTTTGCTGCCCCCACATACCCGGCTTCCGCCGTCAGCCCCGGACTTTCTCTCCGGCTCTCATCCCTGGAATTCCCTTCCTCAGTTCTCCCTCCTCGCCTCCCTGGCACCGTGTAAGTCCCAGCCAGAATCCTGCCTTTTAGTGGAGCCTTCTCCAGCCCGGCTCAATTGTAGTATATCCTTTTCTTGTTAGACTGTGCTTCCTGAAAGACCGCCTGGCTCCTTTCTCCCCGATGTTTGTCACAGTGCCTGGCAGTGCGCACTTGATACATGGTTACTGAATGAAAGGCTCAGCCTCAGTATTCTCCAGTTTCCTCGACTGTTTAAAAGTGGGGACGCTATGGGCATCTCCCTCCCAGGCTGGGGGAATCAGATGAGACGGTCTCGGTGAAGCTCCAGCTGGGCACAGAGTGAGTGCTACGCCAATGGCCCTCCTCCCAGCGCTGTAGTGGTCAGTGGCGTGTGCCGGGGAATCCCTTCTCCAAGGAGGAGCATGTGCTGGGAGCATGGATCTCTGGCGCCCGGGGAGAGAGGAGCCTTCTCCGGGGAAACTGGCGGACCTGTGCTGGGCTAGCTTCCCTCCTGGAGCTTGAACTCGGTTGTGGGATTTTTTTTTTCACTTTGTGAGAAGGTATCTCTAGTTTCCTCATGAAAGATAATTTGAAAATGGGTATTTACTTAACTGGAATTTGCATTTTGTAATACTCTCGGCTGGGACATTTCTCTTTCTGGGAATGAAAGCTTGTAGAAGGACATCTTAGGGAAATTGGGCTTGGAGGCTAGAATTGCAAAATTTGAAGCTACAGTTTTCTTCTTTTGTTCCATTTGGGCCAGTGTTTGGGAGCCTTGAATGTCAGTATTGAATAGTAGTGTGACCCACAAGAAGGGCAGGAAATGTTACATGTGTACCTTGGTGCACAAACGAATTCTAGCCCAGTGTGTCAGGGTGGGTCCGTCATGTAACTCATGAGTTTGATTTGGAATTAAATGAATTCAAAGATCTCTTTGCTGTTCTGGTCTTTGCCTCTGAGAGTAGCACGTCGTGTGAAAGGAGTAACCTTCTTTGTTCTCCTTGGGATAGTCCATTTTACTTAGGGTATATGCAGCGAAATGTCCTTTTATGCAGTTTTTAGAAGTGATTAATCAGTGAATTGTTGCTAGCCTCCTAAGAAGCCAAACATTGGATTTTCCTTTTTAGCAGCAGCAATTCCAGGTTAGTGCTATCTGCTTTATTTGGGATGAAGAATAAGCATGTGTAAAAATAACGTGTTCTGTTAGAATCTCGTTCCTATAAAGCTTAATCATATGTAGTTGCGCACATTCCGTCCCATTGTACTTCAGGGCTTGGCAGAGTTTTCGGTCGTGCTCAGTTGTACTCACTCTTGTTCAAGATAAACGGTTTGCTACCTGACTTGGTGGTTGTAATGTCACATTGCAGCTGTGTTAATGGCCAGAATGCTGGGTTTGGAATCAGGGAGACCAGGGTTCAAAGGCCTCTGGTATGCTGGCACCCTGCTGCGGTACCCTGGACAGAGCACCTACCTCGGACCGATGAAATCAGTCACTTCTCTGGTCCTTGGGGCTTTTGGAAAAATGAGAATGAACAGGTTCCGAGTTGGCAAGGGCATGATCTTAAGCAACATACCACGATAGTGGTTCGGGATTGCTTCAGTGGAGGGGTCAGTAAAATGATGACTCCAGTCCAGGTCTGGAAAGATACTGCGTGGCTGAGTGCCACAATATCAAAACATTAGCTATTAGTGTCATCAGGAGCAGCTGGTGGTGGAATGGATACAAGGCTCGCCTTGAGGCCATTTCAGCCTCTCACGCTTTTTGGCTGGATGGGCCTGGGCCAGTCCCAAAGATTTCCTAGCCTTAGTTTTCTTACCTTTAAAATCGAGATAGTAATAGCACCAGCTTCATGGGATTTTTGTAAGTGTCCAATGACACGACAGCTCCAAAGTGCTTTGGGGATGCGTACTGTCATCATTGCTGTCCTCACTATCCTTGTTTAACATGTTGGAGAATGGCTAAAGGACCCAGGAAGTGAGTTTTTAGGTGTGGCATTTGACACTTAGCACCTGCCTGGCATGTGGTAGGTGCATAATCACTGATGATTGGTGGACCAACTTCCCTTCCCTGTATATTGAGAAATTGAGAACATCCCCTCTGAGTTCCCTCTTTTTCATTCTGTACCATATACTCTTGTTGTCCCCATTCTTGGCTCTTTGCATCAATTCCAGAGGAAGCAGAGGTACCTTTTTTCCAGACCCAACAATATTTTTGCCCTTGAGTATTTCCTTCTGGACTCTGCCCTTTTCTGTTGCTTCCTTTTTCCTCATCTTCATTCCTCCCTACTTTGCCTAAGAATATTCCACCTCCTCTCTGGAAGAAACCTTCACTGGTCCCTTCTGTTTCCTACTTCTTTTTGTCTTCGTGGATATTTTCCCCCCTCCATTTCAAAGTCAACTCTTAGAAAAAAATACTTACTTGACTTTTCCTCATTTTCTTTTGTCTTCTGGACTTCTCTACTCAGTCCTGACCTGCTTACTACTTACTGCCAATGTTGTAATTTTTAAATTGGATGAAAGGTGTTTTCTTAATTTAATCTCTCAGTGGTCAATAACACGTTATCACCTTTTCTTTCGATGTTTTCTTTGTCTTTCTCTTCCTGGGCTGTCCTGCTTCTCCTATCATTATTATTGGTCTTAGTCTTTGTCAATTCATTGTCACTAATGTCCTACTGATTTCAGGCACTTTCTTTTCTTCTCTTTTCCTTGATCTCTTTTTTCCCTTGGCTCGTTTTAAAATCATTCAGCAAGGGTTTATCATGTGCCTTAAATGTGTCAGGCACTGCACCACATATAAGGGATCACATACAAAGTGAGACAGTCACAGTCTGCCCTCAAAGAGCAGTCTTTTAAAACATTTTCAGAGGGTTTTTTTTCTCTTTTCTTTTTATATCACTTAACTTCTGAATATATTTTTCTTTATCTCCTCTCCATTTGCATTCTTTGTAGCAATTATATTGAGTAAAATCTGAAATGACTGAGGAAACAAAGGTTCAACCTTCCGAGCTATTCGTTTATTAAGCAATGTGTGCCAGTTGCCTAACAGACCAGGACCAGGCCTCCTCAGCTTGGCACTGGTCCTTGAAAACAGGTGGAAACAAATTTTTATGCATTAAAAGAAAACAATGAACAGGATATATAAGCCAAGATATAAGATTAGGTATTTTGATTTCTAATTGGAGGAAAGATCAGGGCTTTCCAAGTTGGGAGAGGGAGAGCAAATAGACTCAATTCCTTGAAATTAGAAAAAGAGGGAGCCTGTTCCCCCCAAGTGTTTGTATTCAATCAAAAGAAAGACAATAATTGACCAATATGGGGTCCATTTTCACATAAGACATGAGTTAAAAAAACAAACAAACATATGGGTTACTTGTGATGTGTAATTATGAGAAAATTTACATCAATTTTTGTTTCTAACTGGATCCTAAGGTGATCAAACTTCCCAGCCACACAGGACTAGTTCAAATAGGATAATAATGGAAAATTTTATTGTACTAACAAAAATAAAGAAGTTAAGAGGAGGGGTTTGTTCAGGGGTATTCCATGTTGGACAGGTTGAGTTAGGGAGGCCCATTAGACTTTTGGGTAGAGAAGGCTAGCTGTCACTTGAGGAGATAGATCCCTTTAGCCAAAGAGAGAGAGGAGCATTTGTCGATTTGAAGGTTATGTGCATTACAATGAGAGTGAGTTTGTGGGAGCTGATTGTGAGATCTCAAGAGAGAGAGTGTAGCTGGGAGAAAACCATGGTGTACACCCCAACAGAGGGGACAGCACATGTGTGGTGAAGCTGTGGAAGAATGGCTCATGTGATAAAACAGGGACAGAAAACTGAGAAGGGAGTATGTTAGGAAGGGAGTGACCAGCAGTGTCCAAGGCAGGGGACTCTGGGAGTGAGCCAGGGGCTGAGGAGGAAGTGGGTGGCGATGAATAGCCTGTTATGTCTCATTCCCCTTGGTGCCCTCTCTAGTTCAGCCAGATCAGCTTTTGTCCTGGTTCCTATTCCACCTCCATCTCTGCTTCTGCTCAGATCCTGTCTGTGACTTGAAGGGCCCCTCCCAGCCTCCTCAGCTGCCTATCCCTTCTTCCCCTCCATGCTTTATTTACGTGTGTGTGCGCGCGGGCGCGCATGAGCCCACACGCATGTGTTGTTTCTCCTTTTTGTATCTCCAAGTGAGAGTTCTTTAGGGACCTCTAGTCTCTCGTTTTTAGAGCCAGGTCTGATCCCTCTTTCACCTGATTGATGGCTCACTTCCTCACACTTGCCCTTTTCCTGGGCAGAATCTCTGCAGTTCTTTTAGAAGGTTTCAAGTTGGCGTCCAACTTGTCGCTGTTCTTAAAATGTGATGCCCGCCCAGAACACTACTTTCCGATGAAATCTGACCAAAAGCACGCAGCTATATTATAGTCCATTTCTGGTTTCATTGTCGTTCATTCCTTTCAGTCATGTCCGACTCTTTGTGACCCTATTTTGGGTTTTCTTGGCAGACATACTGTAGTGGTTTGCTACCAGCTTGTTTTCCAGATAAGGAAAGTGCCAGAATTGTGTTAAGTGACTTATCCAGGGGCACCCACCCAGTGTCTGTAGTCAGCTTTGAATTCAGGAGGATGAACTTTCCTGACTCTGGGCCTAGCACTCTTTCCACTTTGGTTTTTTTTTTTTTTTTAAACTAACCTCATTCCTTGATTTAAATTGAGTTTGCAGCCCATGAAGCCAGTGGTAGAGCACAAGCCCGAAAAATGGACAGATCTTTGTGTGCTGTTGGCAGAGGCTCACATTGGACCTGAGAGAGAAGCCTGGGAGCAGCCATGGGGGGTCTCTCCATGCCTGGGGCCCAGAATGTCCATCCCGCTATTCTGTATTCAGAATGACTTGGGTAATTGAGAGGTGATTTAGAGCCAGAGAGCCAGTTTCTGAGGCTGTCCTGTGCCAAGGGAGTCCTTTACCCCTTCCCCGCCTCTGCTCTCTCAGTCTCTGGTGCAAAGCACTGGTGGCCTCCATTGGTGGGAAGAGTGGATTCACTGAAAATTCTTCATACCAATGAAATCACAGGTCAACAAAATGAAACTCCCCATAATGCTTTATGGTTTACAGGGCACTTTTAAAAAGTAAATAAATGAAGTGATAATAATAGCTAGTTTTTATATAATTTCTGCTGTGTGCCAGGCACTGTGCTAAGCCCTTTATAATTATTCCCTCCCAGCAACCTTGGGAGGGAGTTGCTATCATTATTCCCATTTTACAGTTGAGGAAACTGAGGCACACAGCTTAAGTGGCTTGCCCGTGGTCACATGTGTCTGAGGATGGCTGTGAATTGAAGTCTCCCTGACTCCAGGACTGAGGTGCTTTCCTTTGTATCTCTGAGCTCTTGATAGGCAGGATATGTCTCTCGTATTGTAGCTGAATTCTACCTTCTTGGTCTAGGGTTACATGGCTAGCAGTAGCAGAGTTGGGAACCTAATCTGGATCTCTGTGGCTCTTCCTGATCGGGTGATCTTTCCAGAACATCAGGGCACCCCCACCCCTTACCTCTCCTCAGCCAGAAACAAGTCATTGGCTCTGAGGCCAAGAACTACTGGCTTCTGTCCCTTCTGGGCTCACAGGCCCAGGGCTGGAAAGGTTCCAAGGTGAAGCAACCTGCCTAGGATTAACTAGTAGTAACCCTCCAAGAAGAAATGCCCATGCTCTGAGTCTTTCCACTGGCCATTTTAATTTAAAATTGTGATTTATTGTTTTATGGCTGTGCAGGCTTTTACATGGCATGTTTTAGTAAGGAAATTGATTGAGTTAAAGAAGATAGAGATGTGGAAGACACACCAGTAACTGTCTGGAGCAAGTTTAGCTCTGCACCAAGTCCTTAGCTCCTTTTCTCAGTTTTTGGAACATTTGACATGCTTCTTTGAAGCATCAGAGGCATAAACCGGCTCCAAAATTAGAACTTCAAAAGGAAGAGCCTTCGCCATCCACCTTGTGTGGAAGGCTTGAGCTGACCTTACCTGGGGAGGAGACAAGATTTCCCTCTGAGTTCTACTTACGTTCCTGCAGATGACCCTCTCACATCAAACTCAAGGGGAAATTGGTGTGATTTAACATTAAATGTGACATGTAACAATATCACATTTTTCTAAACTTTGTGCGAAAGCTTGTAGATGTCCTTGGGTAACACAGGGGCCACACAGCTGGCCACCAGAATCCCTTCCTGCAGAAAAGCACACAGACACATTACCCATCTTTTATTGGAATTGTGTTTATTCTGTTAACTCTTTCCCAATAAACTTTTTTTGGATAGGGGGCAAGGCAGTTGGAGTTAAGTCACAGAACTCATAAATGTCAAGTGTTTGCTGGATTTAAACTTGGGTCCTCCTGAATCTCCAGGACCAGTGCTCTAACCACTGCATCATCCAACTGCCCCCTCTCAAATGCCTTTTAACCTGATTTGGCCATTCCCTCATTTTTATGAATTTCTGAATTTCTTTCTATTTGCTTGTATTTGATTTAAAAAGACACACAACAAGTGTGTGGCAGGAGAGGCAAGAGATAGTTTGTGTGTTATTATTTCATATCAGATTTTATCTAATTTCATGTTTGTGCTTCTTAACTTTGATGTTAAAATCTGCCATGTCTAGTTGTAGTCCTTCAAATTGACATTTTCTAACATGGAGACAACCATATTTAAAAATCTTATCAGAATATATTGTTGTATTCCTTCAGATGTAGGAAGAAAGAATTCTTTCCGAATAATGTGGGTCAGTCAGGTCTCAAAAATTGTTTGCATTTATATCTGTATTTTTTTTTTTCAGTTGAATGTGTGTCATGAAATAGATTCATTGATTAACCTTTTTGGAAGCAAGTGTTTTTGTTTTTAATAGAAGACTAAATTAAAAAAAAATCTTATCTATTTTTATATCACCTATATTTCCTAGTATATTCTTCCTCTGTCCCCTTGCAGAGAGCCATTTCTGATAACACATTTTAAAAAGGAAGCAAAAAACCCATCAGCAAAACTAACAAACTAAATAAAAATCGGACATAAAAAGCAGCGTCCTGTGCCTGTAGTCCCCCAAGTCTACAAAGAACCACAGAGTGACTACTTATTTCTTCTTTAGACATTCAGTTTTTATTTTCTTGTTTTCATTGGCGTAGTCATTGTGTGGGCAGCCAGTGGATACAGTGCCAGGCCTAGAGTCAGGAAGGCTCATCATCCTAAGTTCAAATGTAGCCTCAGATCCTCCCTAGCTGGGTGACCTTGAGCAGGCCACTTCACCCTGGTTGCCTCAGTTTCCTCATCTGTAAAATGAGCTGGAGAAGGGAATGGCCTGCCTCTCCAGTGTCTTTGCCAAGAAAACCCCCCGATGGGGTCACAAAGGGTCAGAGTGGACAGAACAATTACGAAAGTTGCGGTGCATGTGACTGCAGACCTCACTCTGCTTCGGTTCGTCTAAATCTTCTCCTCCTTCTCTGTCCCGATGCCATTCATCCTTTCATGTACCACAGCCTGAATCACTACTTCCCACTTGGGAAACATCTGCAAAAAGTGCTGCTATAAATAGTTTGGCGGGCGTGGATATTTTATTCCTGTTTTAGCCTCTTGGACAGTGGCTGTTCTCCTAGGCTGTCTCCCTTTGCTGATTGGCTGGGCCCACGGGCTAGTGAAGCTCTGCTTTCTAAATGCCGGAAGCGGCACGCTGCGCTCTCCCACCATTCACGGGGCTGTAATTCACATGCATTTCTTGGCAATCTGCACCTTTGGTTGCTTTGATTTGAGCTTCACCTGCTGAACCGGAGGTGCTGCTGTAAAGAGCACACTGTGACAGAAGTTACCTGTTGGCCTGTCAGCCCTCGAATTGACCTGCCCGGCATTCACCGGCATCGCCAAACCTTTAGCTGGGAGGGCTATTGGAGGTTCAGAGGAAGTCCCGGCGTTTTGTTTGGACTTTTCTTTTGTATCGGTCGCTTTTGTGCCTGGCCCAGGCTGCTGTTCTTAGGCCCTAACTCACTTGAATAATTAATTCTAGCATTAAAATAATTACATCCTCTATGGTAAATGTGCAGAAGGGACAAAATTAGATCAGGGTTTGTTATCTAATTTAAACAGAGAAATCCCAGCTGCTGGTGCTAAACAGGTTTTTCTTCTGTTAGTCTTATATAGCATAGCTTAGGATAGCTTTTTTTCCTCTGAATAGTATAGGCCAAATCCCCAAGAGACTGGCCTAATTCTTTTGTTCCAATGGAAACTTCTTGTACAGAATGTTGCTGGAAATAAAACTATCACAGCGTGAAAATATTTGTGCTCTGCTGAAATGCCTATTGCAGTGATTATTTGTAGGGGGATTGCTTATTTTTGCCATTCTCCTTGAACCAGTTTTATATTTATATTTATAAAATCAATTTTCATGAAGTTTTTAAATTACATAATCAAACATCTGGGCTGAAGGACAAAACCTACTAGCCTGCTCTTTGTCAGTGAAGAATTCCCCCTCCCCGCCTTTTTGGGGGGCCTGTGAAGTGGGTGCTGGGCTCTTTCTAGTGCAGCTCATCTTTTCAGCTCTGAACAACCTCAGTTTCCCCTTTGGAATCCTCAGGTCCTCATCAGAGGCTTTCTATGATTTCTTCTCCCTGTGACTTTGTATTGATTTTTTTATTTGCTAATCAGATCAGTAGTTTACACACTCCTCTAGGGCAGGGCTGGTTTTTGTTTTTGTTTTTGTTGTTGTTGTTGTTGTTTGTTTTTTGTTTTTTTGGCTTTATATCCCAGGGCCTAGTACTAGATATTTTTGTTGAGTTCAGTGGAGAGTGAGTATGTGTGTATGTGCAGGTTGTATGTGTTTGTTTGCACCTCTGACCCCAGATGTAGATCACAATCTCTTCATGCTTTTGACTTTTTTTGCAGTTTACTTGGCTAACAAGCTCATCACTCACCTGGTGGCTACTACCCTGGTGTCGGGCCGGCCCAACTATGCTCGGCTGCCCCTCTGACAAAAGATGCAGTTAGGCCTGTGCAGTCAGGGCTGGACCTGCAGGAGCTTGTATTTCCTTGGCCTGGTCTGTGGGAGCCCAGTTTCACCTCCACACTGTCTTGGAATTAGGGAAATAGAACTTCAGTGGAGGAACATGCTGTTATTCATTCTCTTTTATTCATTCATTTATTATTATATTGGAGTGAAGTTCTTTCAAAAGAGGAAAACTACTTTAAACTTTCATATAATGATCTTTAGTGGGAACCGTTTTGGACTCTTACATCCTACAAGAACAGTTTTGGAATGATTTTGAATATTTTTTTTCCTTTGGAGGGAAGGGGAAGTATTCAGAGTAACCCTGAAAATGTCTGTTCTGAAAGTCTAAACTCAACTTTCTATCTGTCTGAATGCGTGTATTGTGACCAAACCTCCCAAACCAAACAATAAAAACTGGTGAACAGGGAAGAACAATTAGCACATTCATGGTGCTTCTTGGGAAGTGCAATTATTTATCTTTAATGAGTTCATATTTGGTTTTTAAAGTATTTGCTCCTTTCTTTTTCTCTGGTGAAAAGAAGTGTCCAATTGTAACATGGTTCAGGTGTTGGTGAGGTCCTGAGACAATGAATGCAACTGGCAGAGTTGGTGAATGTTGCTATTGATGTTTCCCCATGGTGCTTGAATAATTTAGCGAGAAAATAACATTAGATAAAAGTATGTATAAAGGATGTCTATTTAAAAGCCCAACTTGTATTAGCGGGGAGAGCCCACTGGCAGGGTTTGTTCAGGATGGTAACTAATCCTGGGCCTTGGACAGTGCCTACTGTAGTGCTGTTAATGACCTGGTAAGTAATTACTGTGGGATGATTGAGCATTTCTGAGTCCTCCCCCTTCTCTCTTCCAATGCTGTGCTTCCTCCCAGTGGTCTCTGGTTGAGATTCTTGATGGTGTTCCTCCTCTAAGTAGGATGCTTTTGTTCCTCTCCACAGTTGTAAGCCTTATGTTCAAGGGTTCTCAAGAAGAGGGCTCCTTTTCTTTGATGACTGTTTGGTGATTCATCTGAAAGCAGGCTTTACCAAAAAAAACAAAATGAAGAAATACATACTTGGCTCCTGTTGTGTCTAGGCCCTTTATGAGAAAGAAGGGGGCAGAACCAGGTGGAAGTAATTTGGCCTTTGGCAGTTAGTGTTGAAGTATTTACTCTTTAAGTGTATACTGGCAGTCAGGAAGTGGGCTGGCTGAGAGGAGAGGGGCCAGGAAGAAAGTGGGAAGGGCTCATTCCTCACTCCCAGCAACCACTTGGCTCCAGGACTGTGGAGGTGGTTGAGCAGGTGGGAATGAAGACTTCTCACCTTTCTGGAGGGGGGGAGCAGAGCCTACGGCTTCCTAGCAATCCTGGTTGAGTTTTTGAAATATGCTGCTTTCATTCTTCTCAACCTCCCTTCCCCCATTGTCCAAATGAGCACTTTCTTTGTTCTACCCTTGGCCAGAAGCTCCTCCACAGCAAGGATTGTTTAGTTGGTCATTTCTCTTATGGCAAATAGTTGGTACTTAATTAATGCTTATTGCGTGGCCTTCGATCTATATGCACACTGTTTTGCCTGAGTTCAGGCTGCACCACTGTAAGGGAATCCTTGAAAACAGTTTTCTTAGTTAACTTTGTACCCCCCCAGGATCTAGCATGGGATAGCCCTTGGCTCAGTAGACACCTAGAACCTGTTTGCAGCATTGAATTTATTCTTATGAGATAATGAATCATGGTTTCAGAGAATTCTATTACTTCATCTGCCTAATAAAATTAATAAGATCTGGAACGCAAACTTTGGCATGGATAATTGAGAGTTAAGTATATTATTATTGATTCATATGGAAGATTGAGTATATTTTTATTAGTTTACAGAACCAAATAGGCAGCTTCATTATTAACATGTACTTACATTTTAAATTCAGATTTTTGATGTTTCTGTTTCCAAGTGATTTCCTTTTTTTTCTTAGAACGTTTCCCTGTACTGAAATAAGGTAAGGGAGAAAGGAGAGCATTCTTGATGGTCCTTAACTGTAAATAACTTCACTTTGTGGATCCTTTGTTTCCCCCCCCCCCCCATTAGCTTCAAAGTGCTATTGGCTGAAGGAGCAGCCTCTTAGAATGCTGTGAACTTGGCAGCAGAATTCACAGCTTGGCTTTCAAGAGTCTAATTCGCATTCAGAGGAGAAAATGTCATTTTGTTCATCTTAGCCTTCTTCTGCAAAATTCTCTGCTGGGAAAACTGACTAGCTTGCTTTCTTGCCCGTATAATATTTGATGCCAACACTAATATAAAAATTGATTTCATGCAGTGACATGTACAGAGAGGTGGGTACATGTGAAGAAAAGTTAAAGGACTGTTTTAGACTAATTCGTAATTGAGAGCTGTTGAAATGAACCTGAATTTCTCTCCAGTTCACTCAGCTTTTTTTCCCCTCACAACTTGATTTCAGGAAGCAAATGTGAATTTGAGGTCAGACCATATCTCAGACTTCTCTAAAAATAAATAGAAAGCCTGATTGGAGGAGACCATTTTAGGCCCAAACACTAAGCTAGTGGTATGTGAGATGAAACATTTTTATTTATGTGTAGCTTAGCACTTTAGAAAGTACATTTGTGGCTAGATTTAGAGATGCAAGAACTGGGATGAGATTTGCATTGGAAAGCTGCAGAATCCTAACCTGTTCTTTGAGGGGGAATTGGGGAAGAAATACAAGGGGCCGGGAGTTAAGCCTTAAGAAAGATGAGGAGATCAGGGAGGGTTATTTTGAAGTGATTACATTTTGGAAATTGTAGAAATAAATAATATGAGGTATAAGTTCAGGGTGTCCCAAAAGTCTTAGTGCCGTTTTAAACTTTAATATAGACATGCTCTTGTGTCTAATTACCTTATATATAGTTGCTGTACGTATCTGTGCTCTGATGATTCTGATTTTGCTGGTTTTTGTAGTACATATTGTATCATAGTACACTTACCATAATATTTAAATATTAGCGACTCTGTGAGATATATGGAGTGTGCTCGGGGAGGACTAGCACCTCTGATGGGAGGGCTTGCCAGACCCTTTTCAGGACAAAGAAGGCTGTGGAGCACCAGAGTCGCTCACTGCATCCCGGGCTGTTAGTGATCAATGATGAGGAGTAAACTGAGGTTCTAAACCGAGATGGGTCAGTTCCTTTTCTCCTGGGTCTGATTATCTCTCTCCTTCCCCAAAGTAACGAAGGCGGGTTCGGTAGCAAATGAATTTGCTACTCAATGCTCTATGGAAACATTGATAGTAAAGGATAGACAGGCATTTGGCCTTAGGAAGGCCAAGCTGCCTGGCAAGGAGACGCCAGTTGGCAGACACTAGGCTGGTATGAACCAAGTGCAAAGATCCCATTTTTCAACCTTCCTTTTATACATAGAGTCATCAAAACAACTTTTGCACAGAGATGTTATCCAAGAGGTTCCGGAGGTATTTGTAAATAAGACAGTAATTCTCTGTTGTTATCTCCTTCTGTCTCTCCCCAAAAAGGAATTTCAGATCATTAGAATGGGGGCTGAAAACCCAAACTAGCCCAAAGGAAGTTGGAGATCAAACAAGGAATATCAAAGGGGGGCTACCACCCCCATCAATCTTGACTTTTGTTTTGCCACAGGACTTGGATGACTGGAAGAGGGAGAGAAGCTGACCCTCAGTGAAAGTCCAGTTAATGGCAAGTCCAGACATCACTTGTGACGTTGTTGGTCCTCTTGGAAGGGCCTCACTGATGCTTGTTGACTTGTGAGAGTGCTAGGGAAAGAGTAGGTGCTTCATAAAGAGTGCTTGTCTTGACTGAGATGAAACTTTATAGGCCTGTTTATTGGATCAATTTTTGGTCAGAACTTTCTTTTATAAAACTTATATACAAGACGTTTTTTTCTGATGCCCCAGCTAAATTACCTGCCGTAGGAAAGAGTCCTGGTATAATGAAAGAGCCACTAGTGATTCTGGGAATGTTCTCTGAATTTAATAGAGATAATGGAGAGCGAACTGTAGAAAATTGGGCTTAGTTGATTTGAGAATGTTAGGTGAGATATTAGGCAGGAGAGCTTCCTGTTCCAGTTCCCCAGTATTGACTGACAGATGGACTTCATAGAAATCTCCAGTACAGATTTTTGTGAGACGGTTACAAATCTGGTTTAAAAAAAATATTGCTTTGAGTGTCTTAGGCTAGGAAGGAAAAAGGCATGAAGGTGATATTGTTTGAAAAAAAAAATCATCAAAAGTATTTGTTTCAGTGATTTCCTGATGGGAGTTACTTTAAACTCTAATTCAGTTTTGTTTTGAACTGAATAAAATTGCTCAATGTGTCTTCCGTGAGCTTTCATATTTCTTAGCTGAGAAAAAATGGGTGCAGTTTTGTTTAATCTAAGTAAGGAGTGTGTAAGTGATGACTAAAACAATTAACAATGATGCTTGTAAAATTGAAGACATCACAATAGCATTTACCTGAAGGGCAGCTAATGATACCACCTACAAGCTGGAATACTCTGCTTAAACCAGCAAATTTGCATTTCTCCTCTAGAGCCAAACTACTTTCCTACTTATTAGGGAACGTTGGTTTTAGGGAGTTATCCTTTTATCCACACCTTAATTGGACATTTTTGTTAGAATATTAGGCTTTCTCTGTCTTATTTTTATTCCTGTTCTGGATGATCTATTCCCAATTTAAAGGAGAAAACAGTGAAATTTCACAAGAAATAAGAAACAGTGGTTTTGTGACATGAGAAATACTGTGTATGTGTTTGAGAGAGAGAGAGTATGTGTGTGAGGGAGGAGAGGGAGAGCATCAGAGTGAAAGAGAGGGGAGGGGAATCAGAAATCTGGGGAGGGAAAAAGGAAGGAGGGGGAAGGGAGAGAGAATGCCACCTTTGTGGCCTGTGTCCCATTACAGGAAAGATGGGTGTGTGGTTTGAAAAACAAAATTGGATTGTAAATTCGATAGTGTTTTTCCTCTAGAAGTACTTGCCCCATAACAGTCTGATCGTGATGACCTGATGACAGATTCTGAATGCTGTATGCAAACCCATGGCACTTCCTTTCATTAGGGTTTTGCCAAGGTCTATCACTGAAGTTTTACACAAATGTGGAGTGTTCAGTGTTGCTCCCTGGAAGGAGATAATTTGGGAAGTGCATTTCATGGACAATGGTGCCATTTCAGCAGCCCAAATCATACCCTCTTACGCTTAGGGAGAGAGGGGGTAAGTGGTTCAGCATGTCCGAATAGTGAATGACTTTAGGAAGTGCCAGGATTGTTTCATTTCTTGATTCTGTTTAAGAATCTTTGAATCCTTTTAGTACAGAAGGAAGTTATACAGTTTTGTCATTGTCTTCTCTCCATGATACTATTCATCATGCAGACTCCAAATGCGCTCATGTTTGGGCAGGGGCCAGCTTCTTTTCCAAATTCTCCTTTAGACATATAACCCCTCCATTGCTTACACTTACTTTTTAGTTAGTAGGGAAAATGCCTCTGAAGTTCCCTATCAGCCGTAATGATAGGATGAGCCATGATTGACTGGGGGAAGAGGGGAGCTGACTCGAGCTCCTGTTTGCTTTCTCCTGTATGTTCTTTGCACACAATTGCAAGTGGGATTTCCCCTCTACAGACGTCTGTTTGTAGGTATCCAGAAAGGTTTCAGTGGATAAGGAGCTAGGAGGGAACTCGATGTTTAGATGATATTTAAGTTCCTTCTTTGCTCCAAACATAAGAACCTTTGCAAGTGAGACCAGAACAGAGGCCGTGTGCTTGGAGAAGAGAGAGCAGAAGACCTGCTGAGTCTGAAAAGTGTGGTTTGGAAGGGAGAGATGGAAGAAGAAAGATAGCCAGCCAATCGTGGATCTGCCTCTTCTAGGTTTGCAGAGCACTTTCCATTTGTTAATTCATTTGCTCCTTCCAACAGTCCTGGGAGGCAGCTTCTTATCCCATTTCTTATCCACAAGCTGAGGGACTTGGCCAGTGTCACACAGCTAGTCGGAGGCAGGAGCTGAACTCTCTTCACTGCTCTCCCTAGCAGAAAGTAGGAGTTTGGGAATAGAGAGGAGAGTTTCAAGAATTCAAGATTGTGAGACCAGGCACTTCTATAGTGCTCCCCCTGTGCTGGGTACAGTGGCAAGTGCTTTACCAATATTACCTCATTTGAGCCTCACAGTCACCATGAGAGATAGTTGCTGTTATTATTCCCACTTCACAGATGAGGAAATTGAGGCAAAAAGAGGTGGTGATTTGTCCAGGTCTCACAGTTTGTGTTTTGAACTCACCTTCCCAGCTCCAGGCCTTAGCTGCTTGTCTCTATGATAATTGAAAGTCTTGGGAATTGAGGAGATTGATAAATTGGGGGGCCAGGATTTTTGATATCTTTATAAGAAATAACGCCTTTCAAGGGGACACTTGGGGGTTGGGCTGGAGAGGAAGGCTGGGAATCAGCTTGAGAAAGGAAAAATGGTGACCTGGGAGGTCACCCAGATGCAGTGACCTCAGAGGAAGAGACGGGGTTGTGGAGGGAGAGTCTGTGAACGCAGCCAGGCCTGGGATTCTGATACCCTTTTTCAGAGTTGTCCAGCCATGAGCCTTCACAGAAAGCTATGGCCATGGAAACAGATTGATGGAGATTCTGAAAGCAGCAGGGGACATCCACAAGGCCTGGGGTCTGAGAGGCCCACAACCCACATCCTGGATCAAAGGTCCCAGTAGAGTTAGTTAATTGATGAAGAGGAGGAGGGTGAGAAGTGGGGAGAGGTGATTCCTGGAGGGTCCAAGCATCCTCAGCCCTTCTGGGAAGCAGCCGCTGTGCAGTGACTCAGGAAAGAGGCTTTGCCACATCCAAGAAAGTGACATTAAAGAAGTTCCCTGCCCACTTGCTTTGCTGCTGCACCCTCTGGCTGTGATTGGCAGTGAGGAGCTGTCCTGTAGACCCCAATTTCTCCAGCCAGGAACCCTGGGTTCCTTTTCTTCTGTCTTTCCCCAATACTTAACCCAAGCTAGGGGCCCATCCATCCATTCATTCATCTAAGGAAAATAGAGACTTCCAAGTCATGAGAGAGTCTGGGAGAGGGAGAAGGGGGAATCTGTGGACTCCTAGGAAGATTCCTGCCTTTTTCAGGAACGAAACCATGGGACTGAATGGAGATAGGCCGGGTCCTGAGTGAGGAGGAGCTGGATTCCACTGAGAGGTCCCGCTGTGGAATTTCAGTAAAAGGGGACGAGAACAGTGCTGCCATCTGAGGGTGACCTCACAGGGTGAGGTCTTGACTTAGGTTTTCATTAGATTTAAGTGAGGCAGAGTTGCCCAAAGTCTCAGCCCTTCCAGTGACTGGAAAAAGACCAGGAGGGCTAGGGATAGCCCAGGATACAGGGCACCAAGCTCTAAGCCCAAGTCACACTGAGCCCTATGGAGGCCTGGCTTACAAAGGCCACGGGCTCCCACTGCATCCAGGGCCATCTCTGGTCATCCTGGGATCCTTACCTGGCCACTGGACCCAGAGGGCTCTGGAGGGGACAGAGAGACCGGTGGCCTTGCCCAGACTTCCCTCCCTTATCCAATTCATCCACATGTCGTGGTGTCTCCTCTCCATGTCATAGGTCTCTTCCAGAGAGGACTAACAAGCACCCCATGGTTGCTGCTGTTCTCCTTTGCCCGTGCAGACTAGGGAAGGGTTCACGTGCTTGGGGTCATCTCCCTAACTCACTGATGGGTTGTTTACCTGGAGAAGGTTACCAGGGTGTGGCGATTGGCTGTCACAGCTTCTTGGAGTCGCTGGTTTGTGAGATTAAAGGAGGTAACAGTGTTTTATAAACTTAAAATACTATGTAAATGCTGGCTCTTACTATTCTTGTTATTCAAGAGCTGCCTTCTGAGTAATTTGCAAGAGGTTCTTATTTTTATAATATTCCTATTTTATGAAGGGCAGGGATGAAGATGACTGTATTCTAGTTATTCTCTTCTAAAATCTATCCTCCCTCTTAAAAGCCTGGGGTGGGGCCCAGGCAATGAATATTGCATTAAGGAAACCACTCTGTTCTTAAGTGCCCAGCTTTCCTTCCCTTGTTGATTTTAGAGAAGTCCTACCTAGTGGGTGTTTAATGCTTCCCGCTTTTGGAACTCTCCGGATCTAATTTCTGGTATCTACCTGGCTCCCATCCTGCTTTGGCCCAGGAAAGGCGAAGGCAGAAGCAGGACTGAGTGTCTGACTTAACCCGAAGTCTCTGAGAAGGGCCGAGCTCACCACAACTGAGCCTGGCCCCATGATCAGAAGTGCCTCCCTCTTAAAGTCAGAAGTGGGGAGGGGCCTTCGCACCACACTCACAGTGGGGCCCCTGGGAGAAAACCTTTCTTGGTTTTCTCCACCTTTCTAAACACATTTCCCTGAAGCCCTTGTGTGTGTGCAGTGAGGATTAACTGCATGGTTAACACCTGTGATCAACAGAGCCTGGTGACATCAAGCTGTATTGAGACGCAAATTCTTTGCAGACTCACGTGTTTGAGCCCTGCTGTGGAGTCGGGGCAGCCTGTGCAGGGCCCACAGGCCCGTCCTCTGCCGCTCTAGCAGTATGGAAAGGGGGATTTGGCTTCCTAACTGCATCCGGGCAGTCTTTAATCCTTCAGTAGTTAGTGTGTGCTTGGTGTAGAAGACACAACTCCTTCCCCTGCCCACAGCCAACGTAGCATTGATTCACGTTCCAGCAAAATCAATAGTCCAAATATCGACAGAGCTAGAAACGGGATCTCCCGTACAATTGTTTGGGGGAAAACCACTGGGACAGATCATATCACACTAATTGAAGGGTGGGTTAAAAAAAGGGTGGGCTAATTGCTTTTGGCATCTGAGGAACGGAGATTTTAAAATGCTGTCGGAAAATGGAAAGCGATCCTGACCTGTGAAGATGTTGGAGATGGCGGATGTAAACTTGAAACGCCCTTATGTGGCCCTTGGAACCTAGGAGAACTCGATCGCTGTCTGCATTACTGCCGTTGGACTAGAAAATGCAGAGAGGAGGCTTGTGGGGGAGAGTCTCTTTTGTAAGCTGTGGCAATTGTAACTATTCTAGCATCATTTTAATAATAAGTACATTTTACTCTTAAAGACTTGACATTGCCAGTTTTAATTACAAAGGTATTAATGACTTATATTGGTATTCATTTTGTTGAAACCTCCGCATAGGGCTAATAAAATCAAAGTCCCCAAGTTCACTTTCCTTTGCCCAATAAAAACAGACTGCCTCTGTAGCCTTGACCAGCCATCTTGTCAATTCATCTTCAGCTACGTCTCAGTGAGATTAGGTAGGCCACACGCTGGCGGAAAGGATGTGTTGGCAGGAGGGAGCTCTGGGAGGCCTCTAGAACCTGGAAGTGTGATGTAGTCTCATTTCTCTTTTGTTCCTAAGGATGGATACCCCCAAACTCACTTCCTGTCCTCCTTATACTTTATCCTTCAGCGATGTCTTTTTACCTCTGTAGCTGGTCGGAATCTTTTCTTCAGCTCTCCAGTCGCCGGGAGCTGACCCCTACTGGCCGTGCCCCTTTGGACCTTTCACTCTGGATGCCCCGAACTGATCTGCCCTTCTTGAGGCTTCTCTCATGCCGTCCTTCCAGTGACTTTGGAGGCATCCCTGACTTTCCTCCGTCCTTACTCTCCCATGTCTGTTGCCTGTGTTGGCTGAGACACAGCTAGGCAGTGTTGGAGGGGGCTGGAGGTGGGGCAGGAGGGGCAGGGCCAGGGGGCTGTTTTGGAAGATCCCTCTCCCCCTTTTCTTTCCAAAGGTTTCATATACTCTTCCCTTTTCTATGCTAAGACTCCTCCCCATGGGGTCCCCCACTTCCATCTCTGGTCCAAGACCTCTGCAGCCAGCCCCCCTGGGGAGCTCTCTCTGCTGCCTCTCCGACCACTCCTCCCCCAGCTCCTGCCCTCTGAGTCTGGGTGTCTGCTAGGGCTCTGCCCTGGGCCCTCTGCTCTGCTTCCTCCGACTCCTTCCCTGGATGATGGCACCAGTTTCCATGGATTTCAGGACCGTCTCTGCGCTGCTGTCCTGCTCCAAGCTCTGGCCACCTCCAGACTTGCGTGTCCTACGGCTTCTTACCCATCTCAAACGGAAGACTCGGGAGACTTCTTCAGCTCAGACCGGAATTCAGGATCTTTCTCCCAAACTTAGCCCATCACTGCAGAGAGCGATACCAGGCTCCCAGCCTAGGAGTCTTCAATTTCTCCCTCTGTCTCTCCCGTCCCATCCTCTGCAGCATCTTCTCTCCTCTGACATTGCCCCCACGCTGGTGCAGCCCCCATCCCCCCACCCCTGGACTATTGGAATAATTGCTGGGGGATCCACCTGCTCCAGTCCATCCTCCATTCTCTTAGGGACTTGTAAAGCCCTGGTCTGACCATGTCCCTCACTCAGTAAATCCCAGGGGGTCCCTGTTGTCTCCAGGAGCAAATGCAGAATGCCCCGTCATTTAAAGCTTTTGTGCATCTTCTCCCTCCCCCCACCTTTCAGTCTTTTTACAGTCTTTTTACACCTTACTCCCCGCCACATACTCTTCCGTGGGGTGGCACGGCCTCCGGCACTTGGCTCTGGGAATTCTTCCTCCTTGTCCCCCCATGCCTGAAAGGCTCTTCCTGCGGTGCCCAGACTACAGGCCCGTCCCCGGCACCCTTTACATCCAGCTGAAATCTTACTTTCTAAAAGATTGTTTTCCAATTTCCCTTAAATTACCTTCCTTTAGTTACTTTTTTAAAACTATTTATTTCAGTACATTCTTACAGGAAAGTCTAGCATTGAGCCGTTTTCTTCCCTCCTTCTCCCCACTTATTGGTATTTTATTTTTTCTAATTACATAAAGATAGTTTTCACATTCACTTTTATAAGATTTTAGGTTCCAGTTTTTTCTTGTCCCTCCCTCCCTGCCCCTCCCCAGGCTTGTAAGCATTCTATATGGGTGACGCATGTGCAGTCATAGTAAACAATTTCCATTAGTCATGTTGTGAAAGAGGATCATTTGTTTGCTTGCTGCCCCCCCTTTGGATGGAGGGCCGGGTTTCTGACAATTTTTTGCTAAACTTGGAACACAACACCTGCTTAACTCTTGCATCACCCTGGATTATGCTCACTCCTGTCTTTTTAGATCAGGTATCCCTTCCTCCTTGAAGCCCTCCCTGCTTCCCTCTGTTTTTCTTTGCCCTGTGTTCTAAAGAGGGCCCGTGACCTCCCAGGGTGATGTTCTGTCAGCTCCCCACTCCTTCTGAGTCGTTAAAGTCCAGAGGCAGGACAAAGGTCAGGACAGCAATGGCCAGATGACCTTGTGCCTTAAGCACCCCCTCCCCGAACCTGCTTCAGCCACAGTCATGGGCACTGCATCAAATTATTCTCCTCCACCTGTTCCACCACGGAGATCTGCACACTCCTCATTCTCCCCTCCCTCCCCAAGATGTCACCCTGAACGCTTCAGCTGGGTGAGGCTGTCATCCCCAGTGACAAAAAAGGAAACTGAGTTTGAGAGGAGGCTGTGTTGCTAGGAAATGGGAACCCAGGCGTCCCTGCCCTTCCCTATCCCGATCAGTGACTGCTTACCCTGGACACAGCTTGTGTGTTCAGATGTCTGTGCCTCTTGTCTCCCCATTAGATTGGGAGCTCCAGGAGGGCAGGAACAGCTTTGACAGCACTTAACCCAAAATGACCTGAACAGCTCTAGCCAGCAAGATGGCTGGGAGAGAGACCCCTGCCCAGAAAAAGGCTCCTGTCTCCCTCTAGAGAAACAAGTTTCTTGGCCGAGCCATTAGCTGTGCTCCGTCAGGCCTCAGGAGCAGCGGGAGGATTTGGTCTCTTTGGACTCCTTGGAGGCCAGCTGAGTGGGACGAGGGGCTGTTGGAGAGGAGGCAGGGAGTCCCGGTTCATATTCCAGGTTAGCCATTTATTCTATGTGCCCTCGAATAAATCCTTGGCTTCTCTGCACCATCCCAGCAACCCTAGGTCACTTACAGGCTACTGACCTCATACATATAACAGGAGCACTGGGGACATTTTGCGTTTCATAAAAGTATTTTATTCTTTCGGGGAAGATGGAGAGATCTGAACTGCATAATATCATCCAGTGGTTCAGACCTTGTTGATGGCTGGACTCACAGCGTAGTTGTTAATGGGGTGGATCAGCAGGAGATCTCCAGTGCAGGGCCCCGGAGATCTGGGGGCGGTGATTCGTAGTTTGGATAGAGGCGGAAGTGGTGCGCTCAGCAAACTGCAGATGACAAAAATCGACAGAACTGATCCATGGGGTGACAGAGGCGGGAGCTGGATCAAACATTGAAAGTATTTATGAAGCCCTCACGTTGTGCCCTGCCTTGCACTAAGTCCTGGGCCACAAAGAGCAAGCCAAACAGCCCTTGCTTCCCGAGCTTCCATTCCCCGGCAGCTGAAGGAGACATTCACAGGGGGTGTATGTAGGGGGTTTGCCTTGAAGTCTCAAAAACCATCTTCCCAACCTCAGAGGGGATGATGATGATGATGATAACTAACTTTTCTCTAGGGCTGACATAGGTGAATGAGATAAGACAGGTGAAGTTTCTCAAGAAATCTGAGACTAGGCCTAAGTCACGTGATCCTTATTCCCAGAGAGCTTTAGAGCCAGAAGATCAGGTCTTGGGAACCAGGTAGCAGAAGTTACATGATCTCTAAAGGTCAGGCCCTAAGTCAGTGACAGGAAATGACCTGACCCACAGGAGGCAGACAACATTGGTGACCATTAGTCAGTGATGGTTACTTCTTTTTAGTCTATCCAAAGAAAAGGCTTGGCTCTTTTGCTATTTAACTGGGTGTTCTGCTTCCAACTTGTCAGTTCCATGAGCACATGTTGGGAGCTGTTTCCCAGGTGCTTGAGACTCTCCCTGCAGGGACTAAATAAATGCTTTTTCTTTGTACCTGAAGATTCTGATTGGTTAATTTGGGAAGTGGGTAGCCCCGTTTGACACATAGGGATATATATATGCCAGGTATTTTACATGTGATCTCCTTTGAACTTCACAGTACCCTGGAAGGCAGGTGCTGTGGGTGAGGAAGCGGGCAAACTAGGGCCGTGATCAGGGCCATGTTTGCCTGGGCTCACACACCAGAACCTGCATGGCTGCTTCAGAGCTGAGCATAGGTGTTCCCATCCATCCGCTGCACCGGCCAACTGCCTCTTAGACAGTGGTTTGGAAAAGGGAGAGAGCTTTTGAGGAGACCACTGCGAGCCCAGCAGAGCTCTGGGTGGAAAAAGAGCCATTAGTTAGCAAGTATCGAGTCAGATCCTTCCTTCCTTTCCCAGCACAGAAGCTTACAAGAGCCGAGAAGTTGGTACAGCCCAAAGAGTATTTGAATGGAAGGAAGTTAAGGAGAGAGAAGATGCTAATGCTTCAGGGAATCAAGAAAAACTTCACCTAAAAGCTGGGGCTTGCTCTCTGTGTGGTGGAGACGAAGGAGGCCGAGCGTCCCAGCAGGTGGCACCACCTGGCACGGGGTGGGGTGTTGGGCACCTTTGGCCTTACTGACAGGCGGAAAGTTTGGTTGGGAAGCACTTTAAGAGCAAAACAGAAATTCATATTAATCCTGGAGGATTAACAGAGTCCCCCGCTACTCCTGGAGTTCATTCGGCAGTGTGACTGGTCAGATGTGTGCTTAAGGAACATCTGCCAGCTGGGTCTAAGAGGGGGTGAAAATGAGGAGAGGTGATGAGAACTCCAACTGAGGTGGCCGCAGTCAGTGCTGGCGATGTGGGGGAGGTCGGAATGCCGAGTTTGGCGGACCTCCAGGATCTGATCTGGGGCTCCATTCAGGGTGGGCGCTAGTGCTGCTCTGTTCTGCCCTATGAGCCTTCACCCAGAGCGTCAGATTCAGTTCTGAGGATACTGATCATCTGGAGAGGGTGTGGTGTTTTGTTTTTGTTTTTGTTTTTCCCTGAGGCTGGGGTTAAGTGACTTGCCCAGGGTCACACAGCTAGTGTCTGAGACTAGATTTGAACTCCTGAATTCAGGGCTGGTGCTCTATCCACTGCGCCCCCTAGCTGCCCCTGGAGAGGGTTTTAAGGACAACCAGTGTGGTCAGGGACTTTTAGTTGTATGGGGGTAGCCTGAAAGAACTGGGGAGAAGACTCCAGTCATGAGACAGATTTGAAGGGCAGGTGTGTGGAAGAAGATTTAGGTCTATGGGGGAGGAAAGTGGCAAATAGGCCTATTTATACTTTTATAAAAATTTTACTTAATTTTTATTTTCAGTTGTCAGTTGTTCCTCTTCCCCACCCATTGAGAATCTAGGAAATTAAAAAAAAAAAAAGTGAAGTCATGCAAGACACACCAGTTTTGAATCGATGTCAGGAAAAACTTTGTCCCAGTTGGGAAGATCCAGAAGTGGGATGGGATGGCTGTTTCAGCAGGTGGTTTCCCCTCCTTGAAGAGATTAGAGGAGAGGGGCTTGGTGGTCACTATTGGCTCTATCACAGTGGGGATTCTTTTTCTTTTTTTCCAAATGTATTTTATTTGAAGAAACAATAAGCAAAAAGAAAAATAATACAAAATGAAACAAAACAGAAGAGAACATTATCATGGGCCCAGCAGAGCATCAGGAAGGATTCAAAATATATGACAACAAACACCAATTTAAGAAAGCAATGTATTAGTAGAAGAGATTGCTTTTTACACCTGGCCCTGGCCTTCCCAGTCAGCTGAGGTTCACGCTGTCTTCCTGGACCTAAACCCCCGTTGGACTAGCAGTCCCAGAGGTGAAAGTGTCTGTGGTTCCTGCTGAGGCTCCAGCCACCTTCAGGTGGCCCCAGGGAGCCCCACTTGATGTTTCTGGGGAGCTAGCTGGGAGGTGTCTGCACTTCAGACAGTTATTCCCTGGCCCTGGGGTTTTCTTCAGATATTGTTGAGTTTTATCTGGAGCACCCCTGTTCTGCCCCAAGTCTTCTTGGTTTTTCACTAGTCTGTGTTTACCCTGAGGTGCAAATTGGTTCTGTTTGTGGAGGAAATCGGGAAAGCTTGAAATTTACCAACCTGCTCTGCCATCTTCCCAGAATCCTCCAACCAGAGTGGGGATTCCTTTAGTATATGGGCTGCATACCAGTCCTTCTGACTCCCATTACTGTTTGCCCTGCTTCTCAGTGACTCGCCTTAGTGAACCAGGCCCCTTCCCAAGTCTTCTGTTACTGACAGAGGGGATTTTTTGTGACAGACATTTACTACACAAAGAAAATCACAAGTCACACGGGTTTATGTAACTTCTAAGTGGACATCACATCTTCTCTATGGAGCCTGATAGTCTTCTGCAATAGATCCCTCATTTTATAGATGAAAAATCAGGAAAGTTTAAGTAGTCTGCCCATGAAGGAGTATTTTGACCCAGGTCTTTTTAAAGAGTATTGATTTTTATTTTTATATTCTTTCCTTTTCCTATTAGAAATGTCCCTTCCCTCTTCCCGGAGAACCGTTCCTTGTAGCAAACTTTCTTACTTGCATTTGCCTCAGCTCCCCTCCACCTGTCCAGTCTCTTTTTCCTTCTCTCTCTCTCCCAATCCAAGCACATGGGGATCCTGGCTGGCTTCTCTTGAGGAAAGTGCTCCATTTTGGTTTAGACATTTTCACTGGCTCTCCTTGTGCCTGGAATTGGCTCCCTCCTCAGCTTCCTTGGCTTCCTTCAAGTTTTGGCCTTTGTTTATACTTCTTAATTCTATCGCCTTCCCTCTGAGCATTACTTCCATTTTTCCTTGTATAATAGCTTGTTTGTACATAAATGTTTTCATGTACTTTGCCCCATTAGACTGTTGAACTCCTTGAGAACAGGAATGTCTTTTACCTTTCTTTGAGTCTTTACTGCTTAGCTGAGCACCTGGCATGTAATAGGTGCTTAATAAATGTTTACTGACTGTCTGAGTAAAGGTCTAGCCTCTCCTTCCACAGTGCTACAAGCTTAAACCTTTGCCTTTGTCTTGAAAATTTCCCTTCCTCACTCTTTCCATGGTTTTCTTGCTCTGAGCCCTGGCCCTCCCCTGGTCACTTCCCCTCTTGCCTACTGCCCACTGGCTGTGGTCCGGGCACAGCGCTCCATGTTCCCCACCACCACTTCCAGGCTTTCTATCTGTCTTTGAGCTTCCATCCCAATTGATTATGCATCTCATCCACTGTTTCAAGGGTCCTCTCCTCCCCTTGATTTCAGTGTCTGCCTTGCCTCGGTGCTCTCAGCACCACCAGCCCCTGACTTTCTGCTGCTTCCTCATAAATGGCCTCCTCCATCCCACCTTAGGCACCTGGGGATGGCTGGACCCATGACTTTGGTGTAGCCCTCCAGGGTTCTCAAGAACTCTGAAATTCCTTTATTTGATCATCTTTGATCGTTCTTCCTAATCTCATCCTGTTCTTCCTTTCATTCCTTGCCATCACCTCTATCTGCTTGTCCCACCCCGTCTCTGTCCAGATATCTGTGACTCATTTCAGCTGAAAGCTTTGGATTCTCTCCGTCTCGTCCTTGCTGACCCCAGGCTTGGATTGTTCCCACCATCCCCTGCCTTTACTCCTCATCATATGCTGCTGATTGGTTCCTCTGCAGATTATGTGACATCATCTTAATGGGCCCTCTCTGGGCAGAGCTGTCTTACTTGCTCTAGTTCACCCTCCTCCTGGTTCCCTTCGCTAGCTCCTCCTCCTCATCTTGTCCTGCTGTCTCTTTCTCCCCTCAGAGGAAGCTGTGGACCCCGTGTCTTGGCCCAGGCAAACTCCACTACGCACATCTTTGATACTGTTCCATTTTTGTCAGTTTTCTCCTGCCTTGGCAACATCGCTGATGCTGCCCGCTTTGGAGCAGGCCCTCCTCAACTCACCCCTGGATTGTTGTCGTAGTTGGCTGAGGGCAGGGAGTTGTCTGCCCCCACTCCTGTCCATTGTCCATTTAGCCACCAACGGGCCTATTCTGTCACTCCCTATTATTAAATGAACTCCAATTCTTCCTGTTTCCTCCAGAATAAAATCTTCCATTTGTCATTTAAAGTCCTTCCTCTCCCTAACTCTTCTGATCTTCTTATGCTTTGGTTCTCTCCTGATCCCATGATTCTGGGCTGCTTTTTGTTCTTTATAAATGGTGCTCCTTTTTCATCCCTCATCCTAGAATGCCCCTTACTCCCGACTTAACTCCAATCCTGGCTCAGAGGGGGGCTTCTCAGTCTCTTTCACCCTCAGAGAGCCCCTGCCTTACCTCTGAGATTATTTTCTATATGTGGGATCGCAATCTTGCCATGTCCAGTTATTTTCACATTGTTGCCCCTTTCTGTGGCAGATGTGCTAGCTCTTGAACATCTGGTTCAGAGGCCACTGGCACTTCATGTACTCGGTCCCCATAATTCCGGTTACTCTACAGAATGAGTCCTGGTCTTCTTGAATCAGATTCAATATTATAACCATTTCTAAAGAGCTCTTCTCTTGACCTGAAGATTCCTGGCAAACAGTGTTTAAGAGCTGTCCTGCTCTCTTTGTGGGCCGGGACCTTCCCTAGACAGGCATCTTGATTTGCTAAAGGGGCCTCAATGCCCATATGCTTGTTTTCCTTCCTCCTCCTCAACTGACCAAGTTGGAATTGCTTATTAGGGGACTGTTTAAGAAGCTAAATTGATTGCTGGAGAGTCATCCTTAAATGGGATGAATTGGAGCTGATAACGCATCTGTTTTAAGTCTGCTAAACTACCTACAGACATTCTACATATATCAGAGCAATGTTCTGGTGAAATTGTTTATTATTAACAATCACAATAGATGGATGGACCTTTAAATTGCCTGGTACCACAGATCTTCCAGGCTTACTTACAATCAAATAAAATGAAAATCAAGGCAAATTTACATTTTAAAAACCCATCAGCAGCTACAGCCACAGATGATTTTATTTATTTTTTAGGCTGTGTCATAGAATTCACTCACTCTTGATTTTTATGAATGCTGCAAGAAAAGAGTAAATGAATTACTATGGTAATTAGGTTATTTAGATAGCAAAGAGCTATCTTCTCTAAGAGAGGCAGGACCCTCCAATACATCTAATATATTTTCTTCTATTTCTACTCTATCAGTATATTTTAGGCTTCCTCTTTTCAGTGGTTGCACTGGGCTTTGAATTCTTTTGCTTAAAATAATCAAGATTTTATTCACTCACGCTAATAGGGAGTGAATGGTGGTGGACGCCTGCCTGTGCAGGCTGAGAAGCCTCATGTTAGTAGAATCATGTTAGTAACCTTAGCCCAAGATAATGCTTTTCACTTTGCAATTTCAAATATTGTTTTAAAAATTGTCCTAGAAATATTTAGGTTTGGAAGAGTGATTTATAATAAACAGGGTTACAAAGAGATAAGTCAATAAACTATAATGCCAGCTTATTCATTCTCTAAGTGTATTTTTTTTTAATTTTCCCTCCTTACCTCTCCACTGAGAAGGTAGGCAGTGTGATATCAGTTATACAAATGAAATCCTGCAAAATATTTCCATTTAAGCCATTTTTTTTTTTTTAAGGCAGGGAAAAGGAAAAAAAGTGAGAAAATTGTACTTCAGTTTATACTCAGTTCTCTCTGGAGGTGGGCAGCATTTTTGTTCATCATGAGTTCTTTATAATTGTTTTGGATCATTTTATGGATCCCACGAGCCAAATCTTTCGCCAGGTTGTTAATTTATAATGAGATATATGAGAGGATTTGTGGCTGGTGGATAGGGAACCATCTCTGACAAATACTTAGCTCTGTGACTGTGCACTAGTCACTTGATCTCTTAGATCTCTAAGAACCTTTTTTTGTATCTTAGATCTCTGATGAAGCATATGCCTTCTCTGAACAGTAGTTTTAAAGGCATAAAATAAAATGCATAGCTCTGAAGGAAACTTCATATTGAAACATAGTTGTCCAAATGTTTTGTTTTGATGTTCACAAACCCCAGGTCCGGAATCTGTTCTAAAACTGTGTTGGGGGAAAAACAAATGAAACAAGTCACTGCATTTTAATGGCCGCCTCCTCCCTCCTGTAGCCTGTGGCCTTTAAGACTCAGCTCCAGTCCCCTTTCTGATGGGGGAAGCCCTGCTTTTTGTTCCCTTTAGTCTCCTGGATTACCTTTCATTTGTTTGGTTTAGCTCTCTCGGGTGGACTTTTTTTTTTTTTGGCATATTGTCTTCCTCATTAGAATGAGAGTTTTTGCCTGTCTTTGTATTCTACTTGTTCTGTCACGTCCCACTCTTCTAGACCCCATTTGGGGTTGTCTTGGCAGAGATCCTGGAGTGGATTGCTCTATCCTTCTCCAGGTCATTTTACAGATGAAGTGGAGGCAGACAGGGTGAAGTGACTTGCCCAGGGTCACACAGAAAGCATGTGATTTGAACTTAGGAGGACAAGTCTTTCTGCCTTCATGCCCAGTATTCTGTCCACTGCACCGCCTAGCCTTAGTGCTTGGCGTGCTTCTTGGTACCTAAGAGAAATGATGATTATGAAGTGTGGTGGTTGGAGGGAAGAATCTCTTTTACAGATTGTTTCCGTCTTTTTGGCTGCTTGTTGTCCTCTTTTCAGTTTCATCCTTAATTGCCTTATAGATGACATGGCTCAGTTATATCTCTTGTCAAAAGAGACAAAGTAAATGTATTTCCCCCTCTGTTCCTTTCTTTTAAATAAATGGGCAGGATACTTGTTTTGTGGTATACATTGTACATAATACTAGGGAGATACAAATGAGCAAAGAACTTACACTCTGGCCACAGACACTTAATTGCTGACTTCTGCTTTGCTTGGGTTTCCTAATCTGGAAAATGAGGATAATGGCACTTTCTTTCTAGGGCTGTGAGGACCAAAGGATATCACACGGAGCCTGGCACATAGGAGGTGCTCCATAAATGTTGCCTCTCAGTAGCTGTTATGGATATTCCAATTGGGAAGGAGATTGGGAAGAGGAGGGGCCATGTGTACAGAGGCAGGGTTGGTGAGAAATTGGACAAAAACTGACCTTTCCTAAGAGCAGTGGAAATGTGAGCAGTGGGGGTAGATAGAAAAGGTAGATTTGAGCATCATCAGCATAAATGGTGCTTAAATCCATGGAGGCTGATGAGAGCCGGCCTCAGGACAGAATTAGAGGTTTAATGTGGGGGAGGCTCCAGCAAAGGACAGAGAAGGAGCACTCTAAGAGGGAGGAGGAGAACAGGGGAGAGAGTGGGCTGCAGAGTGGTCCACAGGGTCTGCAGAGGAGTTAGGAGGAATATAAAGAGGGCAAGAGAGTTGGCTTCAGTTCTTCAAGCAGCGTGGCCAATCTGAGGCCTGGGAAAGGCTTCCCATGGATAATTAGCCCATGGTTCCCTCAGCATAGATGTAATTCCTGACTCCTCTCCTACTGCCACTGCTTCAGGACAGCAGGATGCTACTCAGGACACAAGCCCGCGTGTATTTTTATTTCATGTATTGTAGCCTGTGGAAAACATCATAATGATGAGCTTACTAGCAAAGGGGCTCTTAGTATTTGCTTCTAACTGGAGCTTTTGATGCCCTTTATAAGAACCTTGGTACATAGCCGTGCCATGTGGGGTGCCATGTGGGGGCCACTGAGGAGGACTCTGTGGAGCTTTTTGAATGGTCATGGTTTAGAACTGAGGGCTCTTCATTCTGATCTTTGGAGTTGCTTTCAGGCCTGGGCCAGTTGGAATAGGTGCTATTTGCTTCCCAGCAAATATTTTCTTGGGCGTGTGTATAGATGTATGAATGAAAGGTTTCCCCTTGGAAAAGGTATTAATATTTAATCATTCTTTCAGTGTGAGTGTTGCTAAAAGCACTTACTCATTTTGTGCAGTTTATAAGCACAATATAAGTTCTTGTCAATTCTTTGGTTCACTCATTACCCATTTATCAGTAGTTATCACCAATATTGTCATTTTCTTCCAAAGAACTTTAATGTAGAATTGACTTTGTTGCTTATTCTCTTGTAAATAAAGAATTTTAGTTTAGTTCAGAGATAGTTGCAGAGATTAGTGCAGAGATAGTTCAAAGTTTTCATGCTCAAAATCTGACTCATTTTGTCCCCAAATTCCTGCACGTCTATCAGAGTTAGCTCCACGGCTCTTGGGCTTTTCTTGCCTCCTTATTCTTCTTTCCCCCACGTAGACAGTAGCCACATCTTGTCTCTTGGACCTCCATGACTTGCTCAATCATCGGCTTAGTCCCAGCCTTCATCATTATCCCTGGATTATTGCAAGAACTTTCCAATTAGCATCCCTGGCCCAATTCCTTCCTTTAAACTATTCCCAAAAGAATTTCTTTTAGTATCCGCTGACCAGGGCACTCCAGTGCTTTGTGATCTTCTGGGATCAGATGTAAACTTCTCTCTTTTCTTAGGTCTTTTGTTTTGTTTAAATTCCCAGCCTTTCACACAGCTGGTCCCCTCACACACACAGCACACCCCCTCCCCTCTAATTGTCTTCTTTCTTTGCACACTCAGAGATCGAGCTAGAGGGGCCTCAGCCATGACCTTTGAGGCCTTCTCTATGGCTGGAATGCGGCCCCTCTCTTTCCCGTGGAGGCTCTTGCTTCCTAAGCCTCTTCTAATGGCCAGTGCTTCCCTCCTAGACTACTTTGTATTCAATGCTCTAGTATTTATTTGTAATTGTTTTATTTATATTTGTTCTATATGTACTTAGATTTGTATGTTTCCATGTCCTTGGGGAGTAGGGATGATTTCCTTTGTATCCCCAGAGCTGATGCTGCCTTGTCAGGTGTCCGGGGCCCCTTTGTGGGTTTTTTTTTTTTTTTTTTTTTTTTTTTTTTTTTTTTTTTTTGCCAATTTGGCCCTCATCCACGTTGGAGAGTCCATCACACAGCCAGCATCTGAGGATTCTTTTCACTGGAGCTTCAGATGGCTTTGATGACCCTTTCTTGTTATGTTGTGTTTGATTCTTAGCACACTGCAAGTATTCTCTTTTCTAACTTTAAGGAATGTAAATGAATTTATTACTTATTAGAAAAAAATCTACATGCACACATTTTTACATCAACTATATTAATAATTTCCTTTTCATCATTCCTCCCTTCTCTACTTCTCACATTTCCTTAGGCTCAGTCCAGGAACTCTATATATGGTAGCAGAATTGCTAATGCCAAGAAGGAAGGGAAAGTGTTTTTATTTTCTGTTCTTGTTAGGGTTATTATGTATTGGAATTTAATTCAGTTCTCCTGTATCAGAGGTCAGAAAACTAACCTCTGGGTTACCTATTTTTGAACCTCTCTTGATTTAAGAATATTTTTCTTTTTTCTTTCTTTCTTTCTTTCTTTTTTTTTTTTTTTTTTTTACTTTTTAAAATAATTTTAATGTACTTAAAATAGTTCAAGGAATACAAAAACAGGCAACAGGTGGATTTGGCCACAGTTTGCCACCTTTGCTTTCTACAATCTGAATTGCTATTTCACATTTAGAAACTGAAAGAACAATCATGAGCATTTTTGCAAACACTGTAGGGTCTTTCTTCTCCTTCACTTAGTCTCTCCCTCCCTTCCTCCCCTCCCCAACCTTTCCCCATTCAAATTCCTGGAGAAGATTTATGCCCAGATCAGTTTGGCTTGTATTATCCAAGTCTGAATTATTTCTCCTCCTTTCTCATTTTCCCAAATTATAATTTTATAGCTAAGTGCCTGCATGGGCCCAAAGGGTGCCCTGGTCTTTGTTCATTATGTTCCCTTGTTAGAAGAAACTAAGAAAAAATCCAGTTTGGCACTCAAATGACTTTCAGTGACTCCAAACTGTCGATCTTGAAGTAGAGGAAGCAGATACCACCTTATTCTCCTATCAATCCTTGATTTATAGGAAACCCCTATAAAGGGGCTTATAGGTTTGCCGGAACCCCTATAAAGAAGAGAACTTCTCTAGTGTCTGTCAGAGGTGGGACTTGGGCACAAGGAGAAAGCTGGGAAGCCATCTCTGGAGCAGCCATACCTCTATGTCACACAGCTGGAGTAGCTGCCCCCTTTTTCCCTCTTCCACCTCCCCTAGCCATGTAGCTACAGGTCTGAACATCTGTGGCATCTCATCCCCACCTCCAGTTGGCTGTAAAGAGCATCCTTCATTAAATCACTTTGGGCTGTAAAAGTTGTTTGTAGGCTTCTTTTCTCCCCCTTGTCAGTATGGATTCCAGCTTCCTGTAGCATCACCCACTTGGAGAGACTTGCCAGCAACTGGAATGGGTAGGCATATACTTCTCATTTTTAAACTATGCAGAGAGCTTTCATTCTAGTTGTTGGCCCAAATTTAGTTCCTCATCACCACCTGTCTATTGGATTCTCTCCAGCTGGCTGTTTCATTTAGATGGCGTGTGGTTCTAGGATCATCAGTCTGGGAGTCCCATTCAGACCCCATCCCGCATCACCTCCTTTCCAAAGGCTGGCCCAGATAGAGCTGCCTGATGTCCCAGAGGCCTTCCTTACTGTTTCTTTACATTTCGAGGGATCACTGCAACCCTTTGGCTGCTCAGCTCCCTTTTACACCACGCACTTTCTTGGTAATATTTTTCATTCCTTCAGAATTCCTTATTGCTTCTATGTTGTAGCCCACTCACAGCAGCCTGTGGGTCTCTTTATTTTCCTCTGTGACATTCACGTTTAGTTCTTTGCCTTCTAACTGCATTCTGTGTCTTGCTGCCATATGTTGAAGAAATTGTAAAGAACTCATAGAGGTTCCTGAATGAAAATGATAGAGGGGAAAACTAGAAATGGCAGTAGAGAGCAAGGAGTATTCCAGTGCCACCCATCAACAATGAGGAGTAAAGAATGGAAATGGAGTCATTTCTGGAAAGGTAGTCAGGAAATCTGTGTCATCAGGAGGGAGCCAGGTTTACACACACTAGAAGAAGATGGAGGGAATGAAAAGGAAAAATGTTGAGATAAAAACTAGTTTGTTGAGAAAGAACAGAGTGGAAGATTTGGGTAGCTTTAGAGTGTGATGTTGACCATGGGGCACCTGGGTTGAGGGGAATGGGACCAAGGGAGTAGTGTCAGTGGAAGAATGATAACAGGGTTTTAAAAATGGCAGTTTGGTATGTCCCTGCTGGGTTTATATTCCAAAGAGAACATAAAAGAGAAGAAAGGACCCATGTGTATAAAATGTTTGTAGCACCTCTTATGGTGGTAAGGAACAGGAAACTGAATGGATGCCCCTTAGTTGGGAAATGGCTAAATAAGTTATGGTATACGAAGGTAATGGAATATTATTGAACAGCCTGATTTCAGAAAAGCCTGGAAAAACATACATGAACTAATACTGAGTGAAGTGAGCACTCCCAAGACACCATTATACACAGCAACAGCGAGATTATGTGGTGTTCAGATATGATAGGCTTGGCTCTTCTCAGCAATGTAGTGATCCAAGACAGTTTTCCAATAGACTTGGGATAGAAAATGCCATCCACATCCAGAGAAAGAACTAAGGAGACTTCGTGCGATTGAAGTGTACTATTTTCATTTTTTTTCTGTTTGCTTCTTTCTTGTAGTTTTTCCCTTTTGTTGCAATTTTTCTTTCACTACGAGACTAATATGGAAATATGTTTAAGATTATTATAAATGTGTAACCTACTCTAAGATTGTTTGCTATCTTGGGAGGAAGGAGATAAAAGAGGTAGAAAGAAAAAAAAATTGAAACGCAATCTTACAAAAATGGATGGAAAATTATCTCTACATGTAATTGGAAAAATAAAATACCACAGACATTTTTTAAAAAGACAGCCTGGGCTGGGAAAGATTTGGTGGGATGGAGGTACATGAATTGCTAAGGAAAGTTGCAAATTGAAATGGCCATTGGAAAGAATTAGTGGTATGTTTCAGTTTGAGAATGTCTTAGGAGTACTTAAGTGTTCAAGGGAGAGGAGATTCCAGATACTGCTAAGATGAGAGAACCTGATTTGGAAGCTGGAGACCAGCTTCCAAAGACAAGATAAATGAGAAGATAAAAAGGAAGCACTTTGGCCATGTGAGAGCAATAAGGAAAAAAGCTACTTCACGATCACGGTACCGACTCTCAGAGTAGGGCTGTGAGTGACTAGAAATGGAAAAGCTCTAACAAGTTTGGAAATATGTTGTTTTGTATCTGGCTCATATGGCTCAATGAAAAATGTCACAGCCATCATTTTTAATGAGGAACCCATGGTTAAATGTTTCTGCCAACCAAGAAATTAGGAACTTAGAAATCGTCAAACCTGTATGAAGAATCATTTCCTGAAATAAAACTTGAGTCACCCTGCACTTGATTTTTTTTGAGAAAACCCTGTAGAAATAATTAGCTTTATAACTGGGTTACATTTTGAAATAAGAATTCATTGCTTCTAGCAATAGGTTTTTATTATTATTGTTGTAATCATTCTGTTAGATGAAATATTTTGGATCTTGAGTTGCTTGTGATAAATTTCATTTTGTTATACCCTGTGTGTTGCTGGCTTACAGATTTTAAGTCTGGCTAAGATAAAACACCAACATTTGTGCTATGATGAGATGGGGAACGCTGGGAATTTTATTCACAGATGGACAAATATATATTTTCAAGAGCTCCTTGGCTCTTGTCAGCGTCACATCCCAGAGCCTTGGAAATCTTAGCTTTGGGAATGGCCAGTTTTCATGTTTCTTCAGATTTACCTGCTTTCTTTCTATTGTCTTTTTGTTTATTGGATGGAGTGTGTTTTCAAACAGTATTTATCAACTGGTTTTAATAGTATTTTATTTTTTCAAATACGCATAATTTTCAACATTCATTTTTGTAAAACTGTGTTTTCTCCCTTACCGCCCCCCCCCCCCCAACACAGCAAGCAATCGGATGGAAGTTAAATATGTGTAGTCCTTTTAAACATATTTCCATATTTGTCATGTTGTGCAAGAAAAATCAGACAAAAGGGGAGACAAAACACAAATCAAAAACAAGCAAATAAAAAAAAAGTGAAAATACTATGCTTTATGTATATTCAGTCTCCGTAGTTCTCTCTCTAGATGTAGATGGCATTTTCCATCCCAAGTCTTCTGGAATTGCCTTGAAATCATCTCATTGTTGAGAAGAATCGATATTATACTATTATTCCATTATCTTTATATAATATAACTTATTCCATCTGAGAGGCATCTACTCAGTTTCCAGTTTCTTGCCACTACAAAAAGAGCTGCTAAAAACATATGGGTCCTCTTCCCTTTTTACTATTTCATTGGGATACAGACCCAGTAGTGAGATTGCTGGAACAAAGGATATGCACAGTTTGATGGTCCTTTGGGCAAATTTCCAAATTGTTCTCCAGAATGGTTGGATCATTTAATAGTTCCACCAACACTGTATTAGTGTGCCAGTTTTCCCACATCCCTTCCAACATTTATCATTATCTTTTCCTGTTTATCTTAGCCAATCTGAGAGGTGTGAAGTGGTACCTCAGAGTTATCAACTAATTATAAATTCAAAAGGCATTTTCTTTAGAGCTAGTCACATATCCCAAGATACTCTCTTGGCTGTTTTTGGTTTTGTTATAAGAAGTGCTCCATAAACTGGATAAGTATTTAAGAACAGCAAACATTTAGAAAACTCCACACATGAAGATACAAGGTAATCCAGACATTGAAGTATTTAGACTTTTTGTTTGCCACAGCCATACTGCTGGTAACTTGACAGGGTTTATTTTGTATGTTCCTGTGTTTTAAGATCAGGGTTTTGTTTATAGTAGTTAGAGATTGGTGAAATGCCTTTTTTTTAATGCTGATGCTGTATAATAAAAATATTTTGGGGAGGAGGGATGATTCTACACTTGTGGTTTTTGTCAGGCCTAGGGATCTCCCACTGTGGAGCCTTCTTTCACAAAAACTGATTTGTAATTGATGGTTTCAGAGACCTTCTGGGACATTAAGATGAAGCAAACTAATCAGGGCCACACTTCTACTGTATTCCAGAAGTAGGACTTGAATCCAGTTCTTCCTGATTCTAAGGTTCTTATGGTCATTGTTACATTCTGTTTATCTTTTAGAATTCCCTGAAACACAGTCAGTGTCTTTGTATGCCTTGATGAGCATATTTCTGGTTTTACTCTAAGGCATTCATCCAAGACCTATGAGATATAAATCAGATAGGTAGACTGGCTCAGAGGCATGGGGTAGCGCTATTGAAACACTAGAAAGAAGGCAATTGACAGAATAGAAAGGTCATTATTAATATACAATAACTGCTTATTTGGCTGGCTTTCTTTACCTTGTGGAAGTCTGAAATGATACCTATTACCAAAGTAATTTATAAAGATTCTTTAGTTCTTGACACAATGTTACTTAAGGTTTTTTCCTTTCTTAAAATTAAATTAAATATATTTATTTTTTAAATATACTTTGTTTTATGAATCACATTGGGAGAGAAAAATCAAAACAAGAGGGGGGAAATATGGGAGATGGAAAAAAAAACCCAGAAAAAAAAGTAAACATAGCATGTGTTGATGATTTACATTCAATCTCCATCGTTCTTTTTCTAGATGCAGATGGCATTTTCTACTTAAAATTTGAGATGCTTGACTTTTTCGTATATTTGTGATACTGAAAATCAGCTTGTATTGTTAAACCTGCTCAGGTTTGAATACGGTTGTCATATCTCTTTGCAAAATGAAATGTTGGAAATGTCAGATTTATAATTGAATCACATAACACCATTTTTATAACATAATTTATGGCATATTTTTGTACAAGACATCTATGCAAAAGAATTGTTAGGAGATGTCACCTAAAATGTGTATCCTCTTGCTGTGGAGGCAGTTGTGCATTCCTGAAGGCTCTCCTGTTCAGGTGTGAGCAAGCTTGGAAGGTTTCTACAATGATCCCGAGCCAAATTCCAGGATGGCTACCTAATGATTTATTTGTTTTGGTCAAATGACTCTTGAATCCCCTCTTTTCAGGTATAGATGGGCTCTCTTCTTCCCTGGTAGAAAAAGGACTCAGCCACATGGAGGAAATCTTGGGTTTTTGAAGTCTTGAAGGAAGGGGTTTGATAATAGGGATTTCTATCCTCATCAGCTGCTGTTTATTCTGCCTTGTCTCAGCTGCTTTGTTATAGTATAGAGTACTATTAAAAAGAGGTGTGGAGTACCACAGTTACTTAAATGTAAAGTGGTTTAGTATAGTGCAGCTTAAGTTATGAGAGAGCTAGGTAGGATAAGGAGGCCCAGAATTATACAGGAGGAACAAAGGGACTTGAGTTGCTTTCAAGAAATTTGTAAAGCTCTTTCACTGACAGCTGACTTCTTCCAGAAATAAAGACCCTTAGGAAAAATCTGATTTTTGTATCACTTAGATTTCCTTCTTACTCTATCCATCATCTAAGGGAGCCATCTCTCATAATGAAAGACTAAATAAATAAATAAAGCCACCCCAAAAAGGAAGACGAAAAAAAATTTAGCAAAATCTGATGTTCCATGACTGTTACAGGTGGAAAAGATGTTCCAGATCACTTACTTGCTTTAAGATAAGAGAGATGTCTTGGGGGGGGGGGAGAGGGATCTATTCTGGCCACTGGCTAAGAGGGGACCACAGGGTTAGTAGGATAGCTAGAGCACTCAGTTGGTATCCCCTGATAGGTGTCTTTTAACGATCTTGACAAAGGAGAAGACGGTACCAGAATGGCAAGTGGGGGGTTGGGGAAGAACATTCACTTCAGTTTTGTTTCATTTGTTTTTAATTTTGAACTTAAGCATCAAAAAAGCAAATGCAGAACAAGGATTGTATATGAAACTGAGCCACCTCTTGGGAACTTTTAAAGTATCTAATAAATTCCACACATTATTTAAAAATCCCTACTTGCCTGTGTGTCCTGAACTTTTTTCTCTTCTCTGTATGTTTCTAAAAATCTCAGTGTCTTTTCCCTTCCCCCCTCTTTTGCATAAGTAATGCTAATTCTCCAATTTAAAAAATGATAATATAGTCAGCCATTTGGTAGTGCATAAGCAAGCTCCCCCTTGCAGCCTGGTTCTTGTTATATACTTTTCATTTTCTTTTATTCCCAGAGCAACTTACTTAACTTCATTCCACTTATAGATTCTTGTGAATTTACGTGACATAGTCATGGAGCTTTAGTAAGAACATTTAAAACCATAAGGCATATGGTATTTTAAGTTATTTCATTGTTTATTATTTATTTGGATTTCATTGAATTGAGGCCCGGAGAGATGTAATTTAATCAGGGTCACCACAGTATACTTAGTGGCAGACCCAGAAGGAGAGCCTATTTCTCCAGAATCTTTTTTTAAAATTGATCCTTGATACAAATATATGACAATTTAGTCATTGATTTCTAAATCATTTGCTTTAGTTTTTATGACTATTCTTTTTTAAAAAAAATGGAAATACATTTAGAAGAACTGCACATGCTTAACCTATATTGGATTGCTTGCTGTCTTGGAGAGGGGAGGGACGAGAAGGGGAAAATTTTGGAATACAAGGTTTTGCAAAGGTGAATTTTGAAAATTTTTTGCCTGTATTTGGAAAAGTAATATACTATTAATAATTAAAAAAACATTATTAATTCTAGCTAAATTATGAACATTGGATTTATAAGTTTCCTGTATCATAAATCTGGTTGCAAATCTTGGCCCCATTCCCCCAGCACCCCAGCTGTCCTGGACTTGTACAGGGAAGTGTCTGACCTGTAGTAATCCTTTTTCTGTATTTGGTTTTATGTACAGTTTCATTTCACCTTTTTTCCTCTTCTTCCCCTTCCTCCCCCCTTTCTGGAGGTCTCCATTTCCAATTACAGTAAAATTTTTCAAGCACCATCTTTTAAAAAAATGTTTTAATCAGCTAAAATCGAACCCTTTCCCTTACTGAAAATATCAAGAGAAAAACAACAGCTAACCCCCCCCCCAAACTGCAAAACAAATTACCACAAATGTGAATAGACAATCAAAATACATTTCCACATTGACCATGATGAAATTTTTTTTGTTTCCTTCTGCACTCTGAATCTTTCACTTTTATCAGGAGGTAGGAAAGATGTTCCATAATTAGTTTTCTGGAATTGTGATTGATCATTATGCTGGTAAGAGATCAGCACAAAAATATTCCATTATGTTTATATTCAATAGTTTACTGACCCATTCCCCAGTTTATGATTTAAGATTTCCATTCTTTGCCACTTCAAAGAGCTCTATTTTTATACATCCTAAAATTTTTATTTGCTTAATACTAATCCTTTCTTTAATTGTTCCTTCAAAATCCTCCCTCCTTCCTTTCCTCCATATTTAGTGTTTCCATATTTAGTGAAATGTTCTCCACCCAACTCTGTGCTTTTGTGTGTTTTTGACCACTTTAGGTTGAGTTTTAAATGTCAATCCACTCTCCCTATCTCCCTCCTCATGGAATGGATTTCTTATATTTCATACTCTCCCATCCCCTTCTCCATGTGTATTTCTTTTCCCCTTTCTTTTATTTTTAAGATCATCAAGATACAATAAAACCAGTTCCAGACCTTGCCACTTTGTATTCCCTCTATAACCTCTGATGATGGTTGAACTCAGAAGGGATACTCTTTTATTTTTGGATATAAGCAGTGTATCTTTATTATATGGGTGTTTTATTCCAGGATCTTTAATATTCTTGGTACCTACAAGCTTTCATTGCTTTCTGAGTGATGTGGTGAAAATCAAAGTCTAATTGTGCTCCAGTAGCTTGAGCTTTGCAAGTTTTTCCCTGGGTTTGGGTCTGAGCAGGAGTAGACTGCTGCTTGGACTCAAGAGTCCAAGCCCTTTGGAAAGCACTGTGGATTTCAAGTGGAAGAACTGCAGGCTTCCTTTTGATCTGGGATTCCTGCAGGCTGGGATAGATGTTGGAATGAGACTCTGTTCTATTCCTGGAGTCTGAGCCATCCTATTACTGCTGCTACCTTCTATACTTTCTCCTTTTTTTATATATGGTCTCTGCACAGGTCTCTTCCTCCGTCCATCCTGCACTACCATATAGTGGTAAAGTTACCAATTTGTACCTGTCTCTGCAACAGGATCCTGGAATGAGTCTGGGACTTCTTGGGATATGTTTGGTGCTGGATGGCTCTGTTCCAGTGTCTGCATATCTTCCTGGGTATTTCCCAAATGATTCACTCACTTTTTTCCTGGATTTCTCCATCAAGCTTTGGTCTAATGCATTTTCTAAAAATTTTAGAGGATTTGTGTGAAGGGGGAATCTGGCCCACTACATTATCTTCACTCTAACTCTCAAGCACCATTTTAATGGAAATTCATTTAATATGATGTTGAAAGTCCTTCATGAATGCAGATCTCCCACTTCTGTGGTATATAATTCACTGAGTCTAGTTTTGAACTGGTTTCTCAGCCATTTTTAAAAAATGATATTAATGGTATTTTATTTTTTCAAATGCATGCAACAATAATTTTAAACATCTACTTTCACAAAACCTAGTGTTTTTCTCCTTCTCTTACTCCCTTCTCCCTCCCCAATGCAGTAAGCAATTTGATATAGGTTAAACATGTGCAATTCTTCTAAACATATTTCTCTGTCATGCTTAGCCAAAAAAAAAAAAAAAATCAGATCAAAAGGGAAAAAACACTATTAGAAAGCAAAATAACAACCAAGTGATAATAACAACAAAAATGTGAACATACTATGCTTTGATTCACATTCAGGTTCTTCTCTCTGGATGTGGCTGGCACTTTTTATCCCAGGTCTAATGGAATTGACTTTAATTGTTGGAAAGAGCCAAGTCCATCACAGTGATCATCATGTAATCTTGTTATTGCTATGGATGATTGTTTCTTGGTTCTGCTCATTTAACATCAGTTTATGTAAGTCTCTCTAGGCCTTTCTGAAATCATCCTGCTAATTGTTTCTTATAGAACAATAATATTTTCATTACCTTCATTTACCATAACTTATTCAGACATTCCCCAACTGATGGTCATTCACTCCCTTCCTAGTTCTTTGTCACTACAAAAAGGCTAGCCAATAATCTTTTAAAAGTATTTTTAAACAAGAAATTAAAATGTCTTTGAAAACTTTAAAAAATGTGTGTTTCTATCCTTCTCTCTCTGTCTTCTCATTGAAAGCAATAGTATTTCTGTGGTTATTAAACAGCTTTTGGTTTAACTGGGATCGGAACTAACTTTCTTCTGATTTTTAAACAATAGACTTGGGAACGTACTTTGGGCACAAACCATCTCCACCTCTCCCCAAACTCAAGGGTTCCTGTGCTTTCCTTGATTCACCATCTTTTCACATTTTAAATGACAGGTTTTTTTTAACTGACAAGAAAACATTTTTTTTTTTTAAATTAAAATTTTTTTAAATTAAAAATTAACTAGCAACCTTAAAGATGTCAACACCAGTATTTGTTAAATCCATCAAAACACTCAAATGTGGAAAATTCTAGCAGAATTCTTTTTTGTTTCATGGCTGTCATTGGTTATCCTTTGAATATTTCTTGTATTGTCCATCCAAGTATCCTCAGGGCTGGGCTCCTAGGATTGTGGAGGGTGGATTCCTGGGCTTTTGCTAATAAGCAGGTTATGTCTGTTACTTGTGTTACAGAGCAGCTTCATCATTGTCTTCCTTCCACCTTGTGCTCAGTTGTGGTTTTTATATGAAGTGGACCCCTGAAGCCTTTCTCTGGACAAGGAAGCAGCCCCAGGCTCCCTTGGACCATGCACATGAAGCTATAGAGCTGCACCTGGCCCAGATGGGTTGGTTTGGTGTGCTTCTAGACTTAATTTACTTTATTTTCCTTCCTGTCAGAATCCCAAGTGAATGTAGTTCAGATTCCTGAATATTGCTTTTAAAACTCTTACCTATTTCAGCTTGAAAATTGAAACAGGCCCCTGAGTTTTTGCAATTAGAGCAGCTGCCTCTTCTTTAGATAAGCATATAAAGCATTTCTAGGCAGAGAACAGTGGGCTTGGGTTCTCCTGGGATGTCCCAGAATTGGCTGGAACAGACGCCTCAGACCCCACTGTTCTTAGAACACTCCATTGTGCAGAAAGGAGAAGTTGGGAAATCGAGCAAGCCCTGGTTTATTACTTTTTCTTACCCAGTGTCCTCCCACTTGTCCTTTTCCAGGAGTTTGCAGCACTGACTAAAGAACTCAACGTCTGCAGGGAACAACTTCTTGAGAGAGAAGAAGAAATTGCTGAGCTAAAAGCAGAGAGAAACAATACCCGGGTTAGTACGTCACAGCTGCTTGGGCTCATGGAGTGCATCCCACAGGCGGAGGGACCGAGAGAGGGCTGGACTGGTGGTTGGCCTCCATGGGACAGCTTAGCATGGAACTGAAGTGGTGCCCTCTTAGTGAGGGGTGCTGAGCAAGGGGACCCATCCTTTGCTTGCTAAGTTTTGGGGTTTTTCATATAGTGATTGAATAATTGACTAAATGAATGGTCAGTAAGAGGCTCTAGCCACAGCCCTGTTCCCACTCTTGTTATCTTGTACGTTCACCATGGTGGGCATGCTTTCTAAGCTTCTTAGAGACCAGCTGGGATCTTTCTTTGTATCCCTTGGGGCTGAGCATATTGATTAAATTTAGGTTACATATTACATTTTGGTATTTTTTAATTTTAAAAATTGGATTAAAATTTTAATTTAAATTAATATTTTAATCCAATTTTTAAATTCTTTTTTAATATATTTTAATATGGAAGATTCCTAAGACCTGGACCCATTCCTTCTAACCTCCAAATTACCAAGTCTGTCTTCCAGTTGTCAGTAAACCTTTCTAAGCACCTACTATGTGCCTGGTACTGTACTAAGGTTTTTCTCTGAAAACAAATGTACATAGACGTTTGTTTCTGATTTGGTTTTGCTCTTTCAGCTGCTGTTGGAGCATTTGGAATGCCTTGTGTCCAGGCACGAGCGATCTCTGAGGATGACAGTTGTGAAGAGACAAGCCCAGTCTCCTGCAGGCGTGTCTAGCGAGGTGGAAGTACTCAAAGCACTAAAGTCGTTGTTTGAACACCATAAAGCTCTGGATGAAAAGGTGACCCCTGGTGCTGCTCCTTTCCCCACTTCCTTCCCTGCCACTGCCACTGGCACCACCATTCAGGCTGAGGGCATAGTCTTTGCCATTCCAATGGGACTCTGCTGTCTCAGTTTCTTGACCATATCATCCCATCCATTTCGGGGCAGTTGCCTAGTCCTGGAAATGTTTTTCACTGTGTCTCAGGCACTTTGCACTTTTAGGGAGCAAGAGGAAAGCAATTGGAGTTAAGTGACTTGCCTAGGATCACACAGCTAATAAGTGTCTAGGGTCACATTTGAACTCAAATCCTCCTGACCTCAGGGCTGGTGCTCTGGCCACTATGTCATCTAGCTGTTCTCCCTTGAATACTTTTACAAAGCGAACAGCCCCCTTTGAATCATTTTAAAAATACACTAAATGAAACCCAAAGAATTACAAAGGGAACCAATTAAGTGGAAATTCATATGCCAAGTTTTTTCCTAAAAAGTCTAAAAAAGTTCATGGATGCCTGGAAATTTGTTCCCAGATTAGGTGAGCTCCATCTAGGAGATAGAAACCTAGACATTGATTTTTCCTTTTTTATCCCTTTCTTTTAAAGGTGAGAGAAAGATTACGAGTGGCTCTGGAAAGGTGTAGCTTACTGGAGGAAGAATTAGGGGCCACCCACAAAGAGGTGAGTGAATGGGGGGGGCTCTTGCAGATTTCCACTCTGAGGGCAAGTTTAACCATATTGCAGCATTGTTAACTCTGAACTAAACCATTTTTGGCATTTTGAAGACTATCCTTGGTTTTTACACCATCCCCTAACCTTCAACACAAGGTATTCTACTACCTCCGTCCTCCTGTTCCTAGGGAACCATCCCTGCTACTACTCTTATTTCTCAGGAGAAGATAAAACCATTTTAACAGTTACACATGTCTGTTATTTGGAGAAGTGAGGCTGAAACTCCCCTGGTGCTTTTATTACTTGGATGTTCTTTGTGACACCAAAGAAGAACACTTTTCTGATGGTTTTAAAGGAAGTCTTTATCTGTAGAAATGGTGAATTATAATTGGCATTGATGTGCTTGATTTTCAGTTAATGCTTCTGAAGGAACAGAACAATCAGAAAAAAACACTTGCAGATGGGATGCTGGACATAAATCACGAACAGCAAAACACACCAAGCACAAATGGAAAGGCAAGTCTTTGAGTCTGTGAAATTAATTTTAATTTATGGAAAGGCATCTTCAGAAAGGTTTTCCTGAAAAACTGCTCAGAACAGAAGTTGGGATTGGCTTGTCTAAGCCCCCCATTGCCCAAATCTAGTTTAATATTCCCGTGGCTATTTCTCTGGATCGGGCACCATAAAGCTTTATTTTTGTTTTGACAGAGATCTTCTGATGGATCTTTGAGTCATGAGGAAGACCTAGCAAAAGTGTTAGAGCTCCAAGAAATTATAGATAAGCAGTTAAAGGAACAAAGCCAGATGAAAGAGCGGCTGGCGGCCCTCTCGAGCCGGGTCACCGAGCTGGAGGAGGACCTGGACACTGCCCGGAAAGACCTCATCAAGTCGGAAGAAATGAACACCAAACTGCAACGAGATGCCCGTGAAGTGAGTAGTGAGCCTTTGTTACTGAGGAGGAAGAGGGAGAAGTAGCAGGATGGCAATCAGGCTGCATGGAGTAGGGACGTGCTTCTCAGAATCCTCCCTGGGAGCTCTGAGAGGCTCCTCCCTTTCCCATGGCAGAGTAATGACTGTGGGGAGCCTTGGGAGCAAGTCTAGCACTTCTGTCTTGTTCTTTGCTTGGCTTTCACCAGCATGGACTTCAGGTTAGCTGGGGATTTTTAGAAGCACCATTGTTAATCTGTAATAGAGTGGACTTTGGCTTTTCTCTTTTTTATGTGCACACACACACACACACACACACACACACACACACACACAGACACACTCAACCCTTTTCAAATCATTTGGGTTATACAAGGTGTCTGATTCGGTAGATAAAGGGATACATTGCACTAGAAATGATTCCTGACATTACATTTTCTCTACGAATCAGACTTCTCAGAAGCCTCTTAAGCAAAGCCTGGGTGACAGCTTGTCCACAAGGTTTTAAAGAGAATTCTTGTCAAGGAGGAGATGCCCCCCTGAGGCCCTTTCCAACATGGAGATTTCGTGATTTCCCTTTAGGATTAGGGGCAGTCCTTTGTGGGGAATGTCATAGATGTGGCCTATAATTTGTTACTCCTCCCTGTCCTACAATGAACAGATAGTATATTGGAATAAAATAGAGGTGATTAATATTAAAGGTCATTAGTTTTTTTCACATTGATAAAACTGTTCATCTTCATAAACCTCATGCACAAACCTCCAGTTTATAGGTTCCGATTTCCTTTTTAATGGATTGACTCTGAAACAAAACCTTGACTTGAATTGTTCTCGCTTTTCTGTATAACAGTGTCAACATTACCTGTTGACTGAGTTAAAGGAGTTAACAATATTGACAGTCTCCTAGGAGTCTGCCATTCTGTCCTTGGTTTGTAAGAAACAAGCTGCTAAGATCAGCTGGAATGGCGTCAGGTCAAAGAATACTGGGTGTAGAATATTTGTGGTTAACCTAACGACGAGTGGGTGGAATGTATCCACCCCGGGATGCTTGGGAACCAGCTGGGAAAGGAGCAAAGACGCACATCTCTGGTCATCACTGTTGCCCCAAAGCACAGTCACAGTAAGCACGGGCTGGAGGCTGGTTCTCCTGCTGCCTCTCCGCTTGCTCCCTGTAGCAGATAATAGGTCCGTTAAAGAGACATTCACACCAAGAACTTAGAGCAAGTAAAAAGAGTTCTAACCTTGAAATGGAAACCGCACCCTGCTGTATGTGTCTCCCTGGGCAAGTCACTTTTCATCATCCTCAATTCCGGATCTGTAAAATGGGTGTGACAGACCTGCTTCTTTCCAGGGTCCTTGTGAGGCTCTCTTCTGTAAGCATCCTTATTTAGGGTAGTCACTTAGAGCATAAAACTGTGTAACTGGTGAAAAGAGGGAAAGCCATGCTCAAGTCACACTGCTTTCCTAGGTTATCTGGGGGAAGCGGTTAGACCAACACTCAGAAGCCAAAGTTGATAAATTGAGAAAAGTTACTTCTCACCAGGAGCTGACCCTCCCACTGTGGAGACTTTGCTTCCATTGCTCATCGAGCCAATGGGATGATGATGTTGGCTTCTCTGCTCTCGTGGTTGTCACTGAGGACCTCCTAGCGTTCTGGGTGTGACCTCACCAGCACTCTGGGCTTATTTTCTTGGACTAGATTCTTATTTTTCTGATGCAAATGAGCAGAATTGTAGCCCTAGATCTGAGTGTTAGCTTTCTCTCTAAGGTGAGGCTATGACCTTGTGAAAGGGCAGAGGCTTGCATATGTTTGTCTCTGTGTCTCCTGTACTGGGCTCAGGGCCTGGCGTAGAGGGAGCGATGCCCATTGGATCCCAATAAATGACTAGAGTAGAACTGTGGAATCTGAGTTCAAAAAGACCTCAGGGCCCATTTGCTTTGATTTGGATTCTTTTAGGACCTTGCACAAGAGGTTGGCCGGCTCCTTTGCCTGCAGCTCTCAAGGCACCTCTGTCCTAGGGGTGGCCCCAATTTGAAGAGAGTTTTTCCTCTCTGAATCTCCCTCTTGGCTGCTTCTTCCTGCTTGTGAGATTTTCCACTTTTCATAAGGCCTCATTCTTAGAATCTTACATTTATAATTATAATTTTAAAATTCTTTATTGAAAAGTCAAGAGATGAATTAAACTTTGTAAACTTTGTATACCATAGTACTCATCTGTTTCAGTAGCACTGCTTTGTATATACTTATATTTAGGAGAATTCTTTTTTCCTATTAAAATCTATATATTTTGGAAAGGTTTCTCTATCGAATTTTGTAATGATCAGATTTCACACTGTACTTTTACACACAATTATGCCCTCTTATCTCTATGTCTGAGCAGCATCTGCTTCTTTCCTCTACTTCCCCTATAGGCCATGGCCCAAAAGGAGGACATGGAAGAGAGGATCACAACTCTTGAGAAACGCTACCTCGCCGCCCAACGGGAAGCTACATCTGTGCACGACCTCAATGATAAACTTGAAAACGAAATTGCTAATAAGGACTCCCTGCATCGCCAGGTAGTGTTTATGAAGGAGGCTGTTGAGCCTTTCCTTCTGTCGTGAGTTTGAACAGAAGGTGCTCTTGTCCTCAGGCTTTAAAAGTTTTTATAAGTCTGAAGTTTATGACTGTGTCCTTACTTGAGGAATAACCCTGTCTCCTCACAAAACCGGATTGTTCAGGCAGGTCTGTGGAGCCAGTGGTGGGCTGCCGGTCCCTGGGGCTGGCCTCCCAGCACTTTTCTAGATTCCTCATTGAGGAGCAGAGAAACAAAGGAGAGCAAACCTAATTCAGTTGTTTTGGTTCTTGTTAGTAACTTAGGTAAAAGACTTATGAGTGAAACCTTGGAAACCACTCTTGCCAGTGCGGTTCTTAGCGGTTTATTTTTTGTCACCCTTCCTCCACGGGAGAGGTTATCCATGATTAGTCAGGAGCAGCTGTTTGGCTCAGTGAGCAAAGAGCTGCCAGTCAGTGTGAAGATTCAGTAGTGCCCAGGGGCCTGACAAAATGTGTGACCCCCAAAAGTTCTCAGTGCTAACATTTGAGTAGGCTTCCATTCCTTTCAGTTCAGTGAGTAATAGTTGAGCTCTTCCCTATGTATATGGCCCAGTGGGCTGAGAGAAAAACCAGCCTTCCTGTCCTTGGAGCGTATAACACACATGGCAAGTCCAGGTATGTTAATGGAGAGGAGAAAGCATGAAGAGGCGAGGGTGGTGGTGGTGGAAAACTGTGGTTAGAGGTGGCATTTGAAATGATCTTTTGGAAGGAATCTTAGAAGCTGAAGGGGTGAAGGTGAAGAGCGATCTCTTTCTAGGTATGATTGACAGTGTTTGCAAAGGCAGAGCATTCAGGGCTGAATTGGGGGAATGTCATGTAGGCCGCTGTGCCTGGGGGTGTGAGTGGTAGGTCAGTTGTGAAGGAAGTGAGGAGAATTCGGAGAGGAGGAAAAAGAAAGAGATAAGATGAAATGGTGTTTTGCCCCGGGGCTTCAAATTAGGCTGCACTGCTTACTTTGCAGGAGGCTTCAAGCTTGAGATCCTCTTGGGTTTGTCTTCTGCAAGTTACGTAGGAACTAGGCTTAGAAATCATCATAAAACTTTTTTTCTGCTTTTTAGGAACATTCATTTATCATGATAGTATTTTATTTTTTCAAATACACATAAAGATTCACATTCAGGGCATTGAAGTGAAGTAGGATGCATTAGAAAGAGCCCTTTCTAGACTAGAATTGAGTGAGAAATACCCTGTCTTGTGGGAGACTGCATCCCTCCACCTCAGAAATACCTGTCCTGTGCTGTTAACAGCTGGATTTTGTTCCAGAGTGAAGACAAAAACCGCCAGTTACAAGAACGCTTGGAATTGGCGGAGCAGAAGTTGCAGCAAACCTTGCGGAAAGCGGAGACCCTGCCTGAGGTGGAAGCTGAGCTGGCCCAGAGGGTGGCTGCGCTCTCCAAGGTAGGGGCCCTGGACCGTGCGGCCTGGAACTGGGCGCTCGGTGCTTCTCAGTCAACAAAGTTGATTGTCCCTGGATGATTTCTGATTCAGTGCTTTTCCTTGTCCCTCATTGGAGAATGCAGCGTGGTGAAATGTCACATTTCTGTCTCGTTTGTGTGATTCCTAAAAGCTTTTTCCAGTTGGTGGCTTTATGTAGTTCATGTCTCCCTGGCTTGTTTGAACTAAGGATTGCTGCTTTGTAGAGCAGCCCCTGCAAAGCCTGGGGGGCTTGATTTCCTTCCCAGGAAACAGGTTTGCTGGTTTTGAGGAAGAAGCTTTCTTTTAAAAGTCATAGCTGATGGACATAACAGCCAAAGTGAATTCTTGTTCTTAAGTCAGTGAACAGTGGAAATCCTTATTTTAAACATTGATGTGTGCTAATTAAACCTCCTAGAAGGTTTATATCTGGAGATATAACCATGTTTTCCTCTCCGTCTGTGGATCTGCTTTTTAAAGTCTCATTTTCTCTTCCACTCCCTGTTATCTTTATCATTTCTTGTTGAATTTGTAGTCTGACCCTTTGTCTTCTGGAAACTCTGCCGCTAAGGAAGCTAAACTGTTCGAACTTACTTCCAAGCTTAGGAAGGTAGAATCCTTTGCACATCGGTCCCTGTTTCTGCTTGCTGCTTTCTGCTTTCTGTGGTGACTGACTGAAGGCCGCTTAAAGGGCTGGGGAGTGTTTCTGGGGGGAGGTGAATTTGAGAATTTCTAGCACAAACTTAATTGCCAGCACCAGACATTGCACAATTCACCCAAGGATGGCGTGCTCACTGTTCATCACGTGAAAATTCACAGGTTTGTGGTAGAAGTAGATAGAGACAGTGCCCACTGTGGTAGGGAACAGTGCCGCTCACGCCCAGCACGTCCTGCTTCTTGCTATGGCAGCATGTTGAGAGAGTGTTTTAATTACTAGGTCGGACTGATGTATTTGTCCCCAACAGGCTGAAGAGAGACACGGCAACATTGAAGAAAGATTAAGGCAGATGGAAGCCCAGTTGGAAGAAAAAAATCAAGAATTGCAGCGGGTATGTGTGCACCTGCCCTAGGGCAGAGGTCTTTTATTGCTTTCTTTTTCTCTCGCCTCTTTCGATGTGCTCCCGTGCATTCTTTTTGGATACACATAGACTCACAGATACTGAAAGTCACTATTTTGTTATTAAGCCACTCAATTTTGAAAACTCAAATTGGTTATTTTTTACATTACAAAGTTTTCCTCAGTATTTTTTACTCTACCATCAACATATTTTTTTAAAAAAAAATCTGAAAACTCGTGTATTGTACCACATTTGTGGGCCTCCCAACACTGCCACCAGCTGAAATTGGTAGGTTATCTTTGTATATGTTTTTAGGGGAGCCATGCTTGTTCTTTCTAATTTTGCAGTGTTCATTTTTTTCTACTTCTGAACATGTTGGAACATTTACTTGTGTGTGTGTTGGTTCTTTCCATTTATATGTATGTTGTTTTCTTGACTGCTTACTTTGTTCTACGTCTGTACATGTAAGTTGTACCATTTTCCTTGTTTTTATCATATTTGTCATTTCTTACAACATAATAATATTCCATTATGTTCAGTTATCTTTGTTTTCAAGTCACAAAAAGCATTATTATAAATATTTTCTTCTTATTGATAGCATCCTTTGTGTAAAAAGCTAGTAGTGGAACCTCTGGTTAAAGGTAATGGGCATTTTATTGACTTTATTTACAAAAGTTCTAAATGCTTTTCAATGTTTGTCTTGAAGTCCACTCCACCAACAATGCCAATTTGTAAGCTATGAAGTGGAACCTCAGGGTTATTTTGATTTATTTTCTCTTATGACTAGTAATTTGGAACATTCTTTCATATTTATAGTGTGCAGTTTTGTTTTGTTTTTAATTTGGGTTTTTTGTTTGTTTGTTTGTTTGTTGTTGTTGTTTTGAGAAGTGTTTGTTTATGTCTTTTGACCATATAAATGGCTTTTGTTCTCATTTAGTCTGTCAGTTATATGGGTGAGTGTGTGTGTGTGTGTGTGTGTGTGTGTGTGTGTGTGTGTGTGTGTGTGTGTGAATGTATATATAAACAATTGATTTTGAATAAGAAACCCTTGTCATAAAAATTTGATTCAAAGATGTTTTCCTCATTAATACTTCTCATGTTTTGAGATGCATTAATTTTCTTTGCGCAGCAACTTTTCAGTTTCACTGGAGAGCTCTTTTATAATTGGCAGAAATGCTGTCGATTGTTTTTCTTGAAATGACAGGCTCACGGTGTTTATTTTTAGAGGAAATATTTGCCATAGAGCCACACTTATCAACATAAAAACTATAGTTGGGTGTGCAGCAGTCAGTGCTTTGTATACTTTCCTATTCTGTCACAGAATATGCCAAAGTGTATCCTCCAGGGTCAGTTGTTATTGCCTCAGCAAAGATGCCCTTTGTTGATAAGTCGATTCTCATTACTGGGACACTTCAGTGACAACTGTGATCAGGATGCTTGGGTGCCACAGTTGTAATTGCTTTTCTACTCACTGTTACTGAAAACTCAGTTGTTCAAGAATAAACTAAGAGATTCAAACACTTGAAACTTTTCATCCTACATGTTTGTTGCTAAGCACTCATTCACATAAATTAGTTGGTATTTCTGTTGGATGAATACAAACAAAACAGCAAGTCAGGCCATGTTTGGAGAGTAACCCATTTGTAAGATAATGTATAATTCTCTGGTAAAGATATTAACTCAGTCTTTACCTTTGTTGCTAAATTTTTAATTCACAGGTAATGTAGAATATGGAAAACTCAATTGTACACTTGAGAAAATACAGAGTTAAAAAGGCAAATCACACCGAAATGTTATTATGAAAATAGATTTGACTTTGAGGACTCCCTGAAAGGATCTCAAGGATTCCCAGGATTCAATGGACCATGTTTCATAAACTATGGATTTAGACAGAATCTCTCTTGTCTGATCAGTGCAACTCACTTTTTTATTCCTCTGTAGCTGACTATATTTCAAAGAATAGAAACTGAACATGGCCTTGTGTTTCCTTACTTATGATTTTTAATATTGAACATGCTAAATTCAGTCACTCTGCCTGGATCTCAGAGCTTACCATTTGTGAAATCGATTTCTTCCTTTGGAAAATGGGGGAGTGGAATTAGACGGCCTCTCAGTACACTTTCTGCCCTAAATGTGAACTCTGAATATCCTTACCTTAGGGTGGCTGTGAAAGAATTGCTTTGTAAAACCTTCAAGTGCTGTATCAGGGAGAATTAATGAGTTTTGTAGTTTAAAAAATTTAATTTCCTTTAGTAGTTATAATTTCTTAAAGAGGAGAACCAAATGTCTTGTTGCTTTTCTTGTGGATTTTTTCCTAAGTAATATTTTATTTTTCCAAATACATATAAAGATGGCTTTCAACATTCATTTTTGTAAGACTGGTCCAGATTTTTTCTCCTTCCTTCTCTTACCTCTACCTTCCCAAGAGAGTAAACAATTTGATATAGGTTATACGTGTACAATCATTTTAAATATTTTTCCATATTTGTCATATTGTGCAAGAAAAATCAGACCAAAAGGGGGGAGGGGGAAACATGAGAAAGAAAAAGCCAAAAACAAGCAAACAAAAAAATGAAAATTTCATGCTTCAATCTATATTCAGTCTTCATAGTTCGCTCTCTGGATGTAGATGGCACTTTGCATTACAAATCTATTGGAATTGCCTTAAATTGCTTTGGAATTATCAAGAGCCAAGTCCATCGCAGTTGATCATCACATAATTTTCTTGTTTTATACAGTGATCTCCTGGTTCTGCTCATTTTACTAGCATCAGTTCGTGTAAGTCTTTCCAGACTTTTCTGAAATCATCCTGCTGATCGTTTCTTACAGAACAATAATATCCCCTTATATTCATGTACCATAACTTATTCAGCCATTTTCCAACTCAGTTTCCAGCTCCTTGACACTACAACAAGGGATACTACAAACATTTTTGGATACGTGGGTCCCTTTCTCTCCTTTATGATCTCTTTGGGATACGAGCCCAGTAGAAACACTGCTGGATCAAAGAATGGCCCTTTGGACATAGTTCCAAATTGTTCTCCAGAGTCAACTGTTCTAATTCTCTACTTTATGACATGAACTTTCTCATTGAAGGACTGCTCCTGTTCCTTCCTAAAGACCTTTCTTTCATCTTAGGTCAAGAGATTTTTGATTTCTTTCTTTGGAACTTCTTCCTTTAGTTGTTACAAGTTATTACTCTGTATTCATGGGAAAACTCTGTGACACAGGAGGAAAATTAAGGAAAAAGAACCGTGTCCATTTTCTTCTCTCTTCCTCTTGTTTCAGGCACGGCAGAGAGAAAAGATGAATGAAGAGCATAATAAGCGTTTGTCAGACACTGTGGACAAGCTCCTCTCCGAATCCAATGAAAGACTCCAGCTCCACCTGAAGGAGAGGATGGCAGCTCTGGAGGATAAGGTAGGCTGCTCTGAAGGTGATTGATCAGAAGCATCATCAGAGCCGCTGTTGAGCTGACTTGCTCTTGTAGAAAAGTAGCCACTGGCTTTCTGCTTATAAATTCTTTTACTTATTGTAATTTCTATCAGATAAACTAGCTTATTCATTAATCAGGAAAGTTTGTCACTAATTTGCCTTGCTCATAGAACTACATAGTTTTCAAAGCCTTCTATGTGTCACTCTCCCATTTGCTGATTCCCTTTGAGCCTAAGACTGTGCTAGGTAAGATTTTGTTCAGATGGGCTGTTTATATTGCAGTATCAGAAATTTGCTTTTTTTGCTCCATAGATTTGCCCCAGTAAATTATAATCAAGCTTTTTCCTAGACTTACTTATATAATGGGAGTCAAGAAATCTTTAGTCGATCAGAAATCTCACCTTGGTCAGGGATGGGTGAGCTAATCTTGTAGAGGGAAAGTCTCTATTTCCATGTGTGTGACAGGTAATGAATTGTACAGGATTATGCCTGGGAAACTGAGGTGGAGCCTGTCTCATTCATTAACCATGTGTGTAATCAGGCGTTTCTAAGACATGGATTTGCAGGGTTTGCCCATATTGACATGAAAGTTTTCTTTGTGCCAACATTGTATGAAAAGCTTTGGGCTGAGGTTAAGGAGATAAATTTTCTATTCAGGTACTAGTTTGGCCATTCATTTTTTTCCATTACTTTCCCCAAATTCTATAACTTTGATTTCTTCATTTACCAAAGTTTTTGAAGAAGATTGTTTTAACACACTCTGTTTTCCAAGTTTCTTTGAAAGGCTATTTTTGGAGAAAATAGTTTTCTGAGCTCCACTTCTGATTGGCCATGGCCGTTAGCAAGAGTCTTAGTTGTTTGCCTTGTAAAACTTTGATATTTCTTGTAACCCATGAAAAAGAGTCAGAGGAGGCGGTCCCTGCCAGGTTTGTTGGTCCAGTCACATTATAAGGAGAACATATAGTGTTTTGTTTGCCATGCTTTTGCTTGCAGGTTGGGATCAAGATAATTATTTTTCATTAACTATACATTTTAAGTTTTAAGTGCTCAAACTCTTTTAAAATAAATTCTCTGCTGCCACAAACTACTTTCTTTTAAATGACATTTTTTAGGGATTTCATGAGATGGGCATCCTAGTTTATTGTTTTGCTAGAAGTAGGATATTTGGATTTGAAATCCTGCTTTTAATAAAATCAGTTGCTTTATGAATTTGAAATTTTATTTTATTCATGCAAATTGACTACTGAACTGACAGACTAATGTAACATTTAAAAAGCTAGATCAAATATTTGCTAATTCCCTACTGTGAAGAGCAGTAATTTGGGCCTTGGGAAAATTGCAAACTTTAGCTAAGACTCATTTCTCACCTTTAAGACAGTCTCTGGAAGGTTAAAGCACCAGTCTAGATAAAAGTGTATCACGATAAGTCTTCAATGAGCTGCAAAATAAAGTGCCAGCACTTTTAATCAAGCAAAAACCAAGACCAGGAATATCTATTAATGAGGGAAAAGGCAAGCCCTGCCTGCCCCCTGGTGCCTCTAACTGTGCGGTTTCTCACCTGGCTGCTGCCATTCTGCCCTGCCAGGACATCCACAGGCTGTGTAGACTCACAGGATGTCAGAAAAGAGATTCTGAGCTGTGTGATGTTTCTCTTCTAGAATTCTCTTCTTCGAGAAGTTGAAAATGCCAAAAAGCAAGTAGAAGAAACACAACATGACAAGGTATTTGTAAAAGCTTGAGCTATTTCTGTGGGATCTCTTTGAGCAGGGAGACGGTTGGGTGTGGGGCAGGAGGCTGGATTGAAAGACTGTGTAGGATTTGCTTCTTATTATCTGGAAGTTCTTGGAGCCACCGGGTTAGAGCTGAGCATGTATTTGGGAAGGAGGAGTAATTGCTTTTTTTTTAAAGAGAGAGTTGAGAGAAAATTTGGGCTTGGGTTTCATACTATGTATTTTTACTCTATTTTCCCAACCCTTTGTGATTTTTTTTTTTTCCCTTGAAATCTAAAAGATACATTGATGGCTCCTCAAATGCCTCTTCATTCCAGACAACCTGGGAGGCTGGGGCTCTGTTTGCTTTAGGGTTTTCTCTGGGTGTACCTCTGCACAGATGGGGCTGAATATCTTCCCCCAACCCCTTGTAGCTGATAACAACCAGGTGACATGTTCCCCTGCTTTTTAATGGAGTCTGTTTCATTTTTTTGTTTTTTTGAAATGCCAAAAATGAAAAATGGCTTCAGCCATTTTTTCTGCCAGCAGAGGCATAAACCTCTTGGTCTAATTAGGGAGGTGATGGGTTCAGACAGGGAGGTGAGGCCGAGATAGCTGCTGCCTTGTGGTCATTCCCTTTGGCTCAAGGGCCTCTTTCTTCGGCGCTCTTTCCCAGGACCAGCTGGTGCTCAACATGGAAGCCCTGAGGGCTGAAATAGAACAGATGAGGATGCGCGGCGGCGGCTCGCTGCTTCACGGGTACGTATGCTGGGGGCCCCTGAATTGGTCCCTCAGAATAATTGTTTTTAGGTGTTCTGTTCATTTGCAAAGGCATAGATGGTGTGCGCTGGGCTTTCTGTAAGCGGTGGCTATTTTTCTCTGTTGCAGCCGCCCACATCTGGGCAGCGTACCCGATTTCCGGTATCCTGTGGCAGAGAGTCCCACTGATCCGTATAGCACCACATCAGTATTGCGGAGGGCCCAGAAGGGCCGTCTGGCAGCTCTCCGGGATGAGCCTTCCAAAGTGAGTGAGCAGCTTCTACTTGACTGAGATCCAAAGAACCTGAGCACGGGCAGTTCTGAGCAGGAACCTACTCTTGACTTAAGAAAATATTTTAAAACAGTGGTTCTTCTCTGACCCTGCCACGTCCTGCTTTCACTTCTAAAATAATTTATCTCTGAAGTTAACTTTATTATATACTTGTAGACAGTTTTATTCTTTATATGCCTTTGAAGAGGTAAATGATTCTTATATACTGGGGTATTTAAATTATGTCACATAATAGAAAACAGAAACCTTATTTTAAATTTTCCTTCCTATTCCCCAGACCTAAGGATTTGGAGCATTAAGGGTTAGCACTGGGGTGTGTGTGTGTGTGTGTGTGTGTGTGTGTGTGTGTGTGTGTGTGTGTGTGTGTAAAATTCTTTCCTTGATTGCTCAATGGGTTATCCAGAGGCCTTGCTCTTTCCTCTCCACATCCCAAGTCTTTCCTTCAGTTCAGAAGCTAGAAAGCAGAGGAAAGAGCATTGGAAAGTTGAAGTTAATGATGACTTCCTCATACTCAGAACAGTTGGGTACTTCTAACTAACATAGTTTACAGTTCTCTGGGTACTTGATTCCCTTTTAGCACAGCTAATTCTTGACTTCTTAAAACTTGCTCTTAATTTTTGCATTTGACCATATCACTTGACCAGACCTTAGGTTATTGTAAAAGGGTGTTCAGCAGCTACATTCAGAGAATGTAGAAGGCAACTAAACCTTTGGTTTTATTTTTACTGTTCTTTAAACACTGCTTACCTGCTGGATGGTTGCAGCAGGTAAGTTTGCCGTGCTTTTCCCTTTCTTTGTTTACCCATGAAATATTAGACTGCATACAGTTGTGTGGCTTTCAGTAAAGTTTCCTCTACCATTTTGCACACGATTGACTAAAATCCCGTTGTTTTGTTCCTAGGTACAGACTCTGAACGAACAGGATTGGGAGCGGGCCCAACAGGCGAGTGTCTTAGCAAACGTAGCTCAAGCGTTTGAGAGCGACGTCGATGTGTCTGACGGTGAGGATGACAGAGATACTATTTTCAGCTCCGTGGATCTCTTATCGCCCAGCGGGCAGGCCGATGCCCAGACGTTAGCCATGATGCTTCAGGAGCAGCTGGATGCCATCAACAAAGAGATCAGGTGTGTTGTGATTCGTGGCTTCTCAGAACACATGTGGGCCTGGCACATTTGAGGACAAGAAACAGATCTTTAGTCTGAATCTTCTTAGATTGTCTGTGCTTTTGACATATCCCAGGGGGACTCCAGGAGCTTTTTCATCTTCTATGAAGTCTAATGCAGTGGAGCGCCAGCCTTGTAGCTCAGGTCTGCCCCCGGCCCCTTCCTGCTGGATTGGATGGGCATGAGCCAAATCATTGCCCCTCTTCTGGTTCCAGGGACAGTCTAAGATTTCCTTAGACTGTGAAATGATAGCTCCTGCTCAGATAGACTAGTGGTTAGTGGTTGCCTTCCTGCTTTGCGCCCAAATGGCAGGATGGGACATTGTGGGGCTACGAGCAAGGTTTGAGTCATTATCACTGCCTTCAGGGGGCTCCTGGCCTGCCTTGGTGGCAGAGGTTCCAGGAGTCCCCTGTGTGAAGCAACAAGATCACTCCTGTAGCCCACCAAGGTGGGTCAGGCTGCATGTACAGGAGAGCTTAGAAAAGGGGGCCCTCCCCCTGCTGGGAGGGGGGACCCAAACATTGGGCTGTCCCCGGGTGATGGGGAGATCTTGAAATGGAGGCAGTGAAAGGAGAAGGCAGGAACAGAGGGGGCTGAGTGCTGAGGAGGTGGACAAAGGTGTGGCAGGATTATGGTGGAAGGAAGGATTTTCATCCTCACTGCTTTGCTTTGACTATTGAGGTGGGGAAATTCCCACATCTCTTGGAGTCTGAGGCACAAATTGCCCCAAAGTTTCATTTTATGTCTTTGCTGTATGGGAGCCTCCCTACCACTGGGCAGGGATGGAGCCCAAGGTGTTTGTATTTAAGAAGCTCATTGTAGCTTCATGATCATCCACCATCATCAGATCATCACTGATGGTGCAGGGGCCCATCTTGACCCTGGCCTGTCTCATTGTTCCTGGAGAAGGAAGCGCAACCTTGGCTGTGCGAATCTCATACCAATTCCTCTGGATTTCTTGCCCAGACCTGCTAAAGTGCTGGGCTGTCCACTCTAGAGAGCAAAATGGGGGACGGGGGAGAGGATGCTATGGGGTGACCCATGACTGGATGCAGGCCAGGCGCCGAGCTCTAAGACGAAATACTGAATCAGCTGAGGCAGGAGCATCCCCGGGAACTGTGCAGCTTGAGCCCAAGGAGGCTTCTCCAGATCTCACCTGTTAAGTAGGAAGCAGTGACGAGCCCTTTTGTTTTAGATTGATTCAGGAAGAAAAAGAAAACACCGAGCAGCGGGCAGAGGAGATTGAGAGCCGCGTGGGCAGCGGGAGCCTGGACAACCTCGGGCGCTTCCGCTCCCTGAGCTCCCTCCCCCCCCATCCCGGCCCGTGCCTGGCTGGGTCCTCTCCTCCCGGCAGCGGCCGCTCCACCCCCCGGCGGCTCCCCCACAGCCCTGCCCGTGAAGTGGACAGGCTGGGGATCATGACTTTGGTAAGTCTTTGCCCTCAGTGTGTTTTCCTTCTTTTTCCATTTCTTTGTCTGGCCTCTGAAAAAGTCACACATTTCAGTGGGCCCTCCTGTCCTCTCCCACTCCTGTTGCCTGTGTAAAATCACCTTTGCTGCAAGCAGACCAGAAAAGGGAGTGAACTGAAACTGCTTCTGGTTTTGGTTTGGCCCACCTACAGACCCTTGAGTGTCCCGGGCAGTGCTCTCGGTGCCATGTTGGGTCAGAAGGGGCTGTTTCATGGGCAGTGCCCATAGAGTAAGCACAGATGGTGTCAAATGCTGCTTCCCGGCTGTCTTTGTAGGGTGGTCAAGAGAGACATTCATGAAGACGACGGGACTAGCAAAGGCTAGCCCACCTCGGTGATGCTAATCAAAGTCCAAATTAGACTGCTGACCCCCATGTGCAGCTCTGCTTCTCCCTGTATCCAGCTGTTTTCTGAAAGTAACTACTTCCCAAGGATGGGGATGGGCAGGACTGGAGCTGTGGCTGCCCAGGTGCTAGGAGCTGCACCCACAAGCTGTCTGAGTGCCCAAGGAGGACCTCAAATGCAGGCTTTCCTGCCTCCTGGGCCAGCTGTGTAGCCGCTCGGCCATGCGGCCTTGCCCCTTTTGCTTTGGGGAGGAAAGGATTAAATTCCCACTTTTTTGATGTGTGAAAATCCCACACATCTGCTTCATGCTGCTCCTCTTGCCAAGATGCCAGCCCAGATGTCTCGGAGTGTCCCCAGCTTTCTGTTGAATACAGGGACATCAATGTAGGAATACCAGTCTTGTTTGTCCTCTGCATGTGAGCCTTGTCTCTGTTTTCTGCCCTTATTTTCAGTCTATTCTTTTGACTTCTAACAGTTTTTATCATTAGGTAGCTCATTGATTTTTCCATATGTTGTTAGCCAGCATCGTGTTCTCACTACGTGACTGAATTGGATGTACCTCGTTATATTGACATCGGGGCCAGGGCAGGTGCCCTTTGGCGCCTTTGCCATCCCCATTCCTGGCAGCTGCTCGATGTCGTTGCCCTTTTCCCTTCGGGGGGCTTCAGCCCATAACCAATGCCAAGGGGAAAATCTGTCGTTAAATTGGTTGAAACTCAGCATGCTGGCTAACAGACCCTGTACTTAACCGTAATGATTGGTTTTGATTTTGTGTATTATCCTTTTTGTTTTACGATTTTAGCCATCTCCAGATTCATTTTTAATCCAGACCTCAGTTCCCCATCAGTCTGTAGTTTATTCATCTACCTCCCCTCCCAGTTCCACCCCATCCTATAATGAGGCTTCACAGCACTCTCAGGTAAAGCAAGTGGCCATTTTTGCGGTGAAATTGTTTGCCTGTATTGGACTTTGAATATGTGAGTGAGTGGTTTTTTTGCCTGTTGGTCAGCTTCAACAGTAGTGGCTGTGCGGATTTTTTTTCTCGTTACATTATGATTCTGTCATATATAAATAACATGACCAAGGTCTTCTTCCCTATGCAGTTTCCCTGTGAAATGCAGCAGGTTAACGGGGATCCGTGCACCAGGTTTTTTGCAGCCTTGCTGTTTTGGACTCACAAAGACCCTTTAAGCAAATCTCTTAAGTTGATTTCTACTGAACTCTAAAAGTAGACTATTGTACAGTTATGCTCTATTAACAACCTCTATCCTTGGAGGAAGCTTTTGACTGCTCCGGGTTAATGCATGATGATAATTTGGTATTGGGATGAGTTTTTGCAGAGAGCAGCTGGGACATTATAAAGCAGAAGACTTTCCAGGCCTGGATTCCATTTTAACAGGTTCTCAGGAACTCTGGGTCTTCTTTTGTTTCAATGCAAATTTTTTTGTTCAAAATATTAATAAAAGTAAATGGCACACTGAGCAGTGATCGGGAATCACGCCATAGAATTGTAGTAGAAATGGAATCGAATGTTGCTTCAGAATGGTTTTGTATCATGCTGAACTTTTGCCAATGCAAGTATTTAGGAATTTTGTAATTTATTGCCTGAAAATATTTTTATTATTGACAAATTCTTTTCTCTTCTTCCGCTTAATCTTTTCCACATTCTTCTTTAATGTGTTCACTTGCCTAATGCTTTTATTTTCAACTGCAGAGTTTGCAATAAAACTGGTTTCTCTGAATCTCTTTTCTTTGCATGCATCTTTCAGCCTAGTGATTTAAGGAAACATCGTAGAAAGGTAAATGATCTAGCAACTTCATCTGACTTTTTGGTTTTCTATAAACTTTCTATAAACTGTGATGTATCACAATGCCCCATCGTTCCCCAGAGTTGAGCCCTAGAGAGGACATAACATCTTAACGATGATATTGAATCTTGCACCACGGGGGTAATTTCCATGGGTCAGAAATAAGTCTTAGCTTCTTTTCTCTGGAGATCGGACAGTGCAAAATAATCTCTGTTCTCCCTACTCCAGCCCTTTCCATTTCGGTGTGTTAGAGATTTACTTAGACTGCCATCTAATTTAATTCAATCCAACATCCTACCAGTTGTGTGATTCCCTTTGCAATGGGACCATCATCTTTTTGTGTGTTTTATTCCCCTTTGCCAGTCTGGTGAAGCCTCTTGGTTTCTCAGAATGATATTTTTAAATAATGGAATAACATGCTAAATTTCCTTTAGGGGAAAGGAGTGGGTGAAATATATGTGCGGATAAATACTTATATGTGCAAATTTACATTTGTGTGTGTGTATACATATGTATGTGTATGGATATATATGTGTGTGTGCGTGTATGTATATATATATGTGTATATATATATACATATATATATGTATATATGTGCACACACATACAAATATACGTTAACAATAACAATGGTAATAGAGTTAATGGTAGCTGATCTAATATATGTGTATGTTTCACATACACATTCATTGAGCTCCTGAGTTCTCTCTGTAGACTTCAGCATGAAAAATTCTTGTTGAAAGTATCCCTGACAGATGATTTTTGTCCTGGTGTCAGTGGGCAGCTTGTTGATTTGAGGAATAGGAACCCAGGCCATTTTGAAACACTTATTGTTAAAGACCCAATTCGTGTTGGGTCTAAGCTGTCTGCTGGAGACTTCTGCTCTTTGTTCTTGTTCTTTGCCAAGTCCATGTTTCAAACATTGAGCAACAGCAGACATGGCCTTTGGTTCCCCTCCTTCTACCTACACTCTTCTCCAGGGAAAATTGAATAGTCCCCAGATTTTCAGGAGACCCTCATAAATTTTGTCCCTCCTGAAACAAGTGCTCTGGATGCACTAACAGAGGAAAGCCTAAAATGACTATCAGCTGTGACAGCAGCCATCATCTTACCTTCTTGGGTGCTTTGAATAGATAAAGGTAGATTGATGATGGGAGCCAGTATTGTATCAGGTCTTTTTTTTTTTTTCCTGTAGCTTTAGAATTTTTTTTATTAATTTTATAATTATAACATTTTTGACAGTACATATGTATAGGTAATTAGAATTGTTTTTTAAGTGAAAGATTTTTTGCATTTATGTCTGTTAAAATTCATTTGGTTAGGTTTACCCAATTGAGAGATTATGAGTACTTAATATAGAGATTAGAACAGAATTAAAGATTTTAACCTCAGAGCTTTTCATGTTTTGTTTTGTTTGTTTACTTGTAGCTTTAACAGGCTCAGCTGTACTTGCACTAAATTCAATAAATGAGGCTCATTCATCTTGCTATTTGTCAGTTTTAAATGGTGATCTCAATAATTCAAAAATTTAAAATACTAAGATGCCTACTATGTGCCAACTACATTAGCAAATTACTTTGATCTGAACATTTGCTGTGGCTGCTCAGTGGAAGCGGATCTAACCTGACCTTCACGCTGTTCATGTTCACTTGGGCATATATAAACAAATAGCCAAATAGAGTTAATATAGCTGAATAGATTGATAGCAGCCTAAAGGAATTTATTCATCCTGTAGCCTTTGGCACCCTTCTCCCTCAAACAGGAAGTACTATCAGTTGAAGGGCAAAACTGAGTTTATTAGAGCTATGCTGGCTTGAATAGAACTATTTTTAAAAAAGCATTTCAAAGTATAATAAAAATAAAGTTAAAAAAATTACATATTATACTATTTTGATATATGCCATTGATTTGTTAAACACATGAAATCCAGCCAAGTTCAATGATCAAAGTTATTTCATAAAATCACACTTTCTAGGAAAACTGCTATTTTACTATATCCCCAACCCACTTGAAAAATTACTGGTTATGGCAAAATATGCCTTTTTATTCTAATGAAATATTAATGTGAACTGTGGCATATAGAAGAGGCTGTGGCTTATGTTTAAGCACCATCTGGATCTCAGGAAGCCATTGATGATCTTGCCTAGGAAACATAGAATCTTAGAGCTTAGAGGGAACTTAGGGAATGTTGAGCACCTTGGGGGCGCAAGACAATTAATGGAGGAGACAAAGGTGCTGGCTTGAAAGCCCAGAGTCTCAGATCCTGCTGCCCCCTAAACTCAGCCCTTACCTTCAGTGAATGTCAGTTTCCCATCTTTACAATTTGGAGAATCCTACCCAATCCAGAGAGGCCTGGAAATTAAAGCCTGAATGAATATCCTTCCTTACTGTTTTTCTAAAAGCAGACATCTTCCTGGCCCGGCCTGTAGTCATAAGGGGCAGTGATATCCAGTCATTAGGTCTTTCCCCTTGATTCTTCTATTTTTCCTGCCATGGCTATTTTCACTGAATTGGTATTGGATATAGCTCAGAGCACATAGCATAATTGGGGGGTGAGGGTGATTCAAGTTTTAAATTCAGAATTGAAGATGTATAAATAACCTCCCACAATAGCTCTTTGATAGTTTTTTTTTTTTTTTTTTTTTTTTTCCTGATCTCTTCTAGTTGCCGGCTTCAAGAGAAGAGGTACGAGATGACAAGACGACCATAAAATGTGAAACCTCCCCACCTTCATCCCCAAGGTCCCTTCGTTTAGACAGACTCCATAAAGGAGCTTTGCATACAGTGAGCCATGAAGACATCAGGGACATCAGGAAGTAAGTGATCTGGCTCTCCTTTTGGGGAGGGGGTTTAATACATTGAGGATCACGGTCAGTATGTGTGTATACCCATGGCTCAACTGGCCACCATGAAGCTTCCACCTGCCTAGATTACCTACTATTGACTTGAGATTTTACAGTGTTAATTCTGCTGCTTGTTTTATGCTCTTTTTAGAAGATATGTTAAACAGATGGATCCTTCTCCTTTAATCTCAAGGGTTCTGCTCATTTCACTCAGCATCAGTTCATGCAAGTCTCTCCAGGCCTCTCTGTATTCCTCCTGCTGGTCATTTCTTACAGAACAATAATATTCCATAACATTCATACACCACAACTTACCCAACCATTCTCCAATGGATGGACATCCATTCATTTTCCAGTTTCTGGCCACTACAAAAAGAGCTGCCACAAACATTTTGGCACATACAGGTCCCTTTCCCCTCTTTAGTATTTCTTTGGGATATAAGCCCAATAGCAGCAATGCTGGGTCAAAGGGTATGCACAGATAAACTCTGCAAATCTTAAAGTAATATGTGTGAATGCCAGTGGTTGTCATTATTATCAGTACAACATTGTAAAATCAACAAAGATTTTACAGCTGTTGTACAATTACAACTCTTTGTGGCACTTGCTGATGTGGAAGCATTTTTGCAAAAGCTGTCACATACACATGCTTATTGCTATCAGCAGCGAGTCAGCTTCAAATGGAAGGTACCTCTTCAAAGAGAGATTTGTATTAATGTGGAAATGAATCCACAATTTTTAGAAATCTGTTCCCTGCTCACATTTTGCTTCTCCTAAGTTTTGTTACTGACATTTGAAATGAATGTCTCATTTGTCTATAGGGCTGGAATTTTTGTTTAAAAATGTGAAGGATTCGATATTGAGTCTTTTAATTTCATGAGACACATTTTAAGGACTAAAAGTATTCTTTATTTCAAGCTCTACAGGTTCCCAAGATGGTCAGGTCAGCAACCCCAGCAGCAGCAACAGCAGCCAGGACTCCCTCCATAAAGCGCCCAAAAAGAAGGGGATCAAATCCTCCATTGGTCGCTTGTTTGGAAAAAAAGAGAAGGGCCGTCCCGGACATGCCGGCAAAGAGTCCCTGGGACAAGGTTGGTTGTAATCCTTTGGATTGGGAAAGGAACAGTGACTTACATTAATCTTAATATCTTCAAGTAAAAGTGCTTTGATTTTTAAGATTATTAAATTAAATTTTTAAAAATTCACTATTTGTGAACTTAATTTTATATTAACTTTGAGTTTTTAATTTTATGAATTTGAATTTTAATTTTAATATCAGTTGAGAAGTCACATAATAAGAAGACTCCATACTGGAAGGTCATAAGGCCAGGGTTTGTGATCCAATTCATCTCCATTTAATCAGAGCTCAGTGAATCTTGAGCATGAAGGACCCTCAGAGTAGAGTTTGTCCTTTTAGAACCACCCCAGCCAGTTGAGCCATCGTTGGTAGTGATCAGGGGATCCCATTGTTCCTCCTCACTTTGGAAAGGCTTCTCTAGCCAGTTCCTACTCAGGCCCCCAGGCCAGAATTTTTAGGTCACTTTGAATGTTGAAAATCATCTCTCAAGTGCATCCTAAGCCTTCCTTTCTCCAGGCTCTTACTATGCTTCCCCATTCCTTTCAATGCTGCTCAGATGGTGTCAGGAATGCTCTCAAGACCCTCCTCCTGGTCATTTAGGGCCCTTCTTTATATGCCCCTCCGGGTCTGACTTGAGCAGAGCGCCCCTGGACTGCCCCTCTCCCTGCTTTTTTTCCTGCTTTTGCCTGCTGTGCGGCTTGCATCATGCACATTGAGCTTGCATTTCATTGGGATCCCCAATCCTTTTAAGATGGGCTGCTGCCTGGGTAGGCCTCCCTTGTGCTGTACAGTGGAGGTTGGCTTTTGGAATCCCCTGAGATCTTTAGATCACAACCCCTGTATGTTAGATAAGCAGGTTTGATAAGCCCAGGTAGATCCTTGCTGCCATCTCCTGCAGAGACCTTCCAAAGTGACCTCTCCCGCTGGAGAACTAATCTTGAGAGGGTGAGCTAGCCATTTCTGAGCCTCCCTCACCGTATTTTCTTCTAGCCTCCGTCTCCTTCAGACCTACAAATCTCTAATACGTTTTGGAATGTTGGGCAAATCCCCGTTAATCTCACCCCCTTAGAGGGTTCGAAGGTCTCTCTGCGTATTCCCCAGGCCCCAGGGATCTGTGAGCTTTTCCTGCCATCGTTGGAGGAGGTACCTGCATTCACATCATCTGAGTCTCCACTAGTACTGTCCTTCTTCAGGGAAATAAGTCAAAGCCTAATTGTGTACACTGAGTTGTTGTGAAGGAGCATGTGGGTGGAGAAAAATTCTTTCCAGACTTGGGTTTTGTTTACTAAAAAGGACACACTGCTTAGAGAAGGACATAACTAATGTGCTGAGCTGTTGCCCATCTGGAAGCTTTCTGTACTAGAAATCAGGGGAGGTTTACACGAGGTTTCTTACCTGGAAGCTAGAAGACCCAGCGTGCCCGTGCTCTTCAGACACGTGTTCTGGGTCCCTGGGCACTGCCTGGCTTAGCAGGCTTTTCTTATTCCCTTTCCCTGGCTTCTGGAGCACAGCTCTTTCCCCAAAGTCCAGAACTTTCGGAGGCCGTCCCAAACCAATGCTTTTCTTTGTAATTCTCTGTATTTTATTTTATACAATTTAAAACATACTGAGAAAAAACCCTTAGGCTTCACCAATAGGTCTGGCAAAGGAAGCCTGCTGCAAAGGCAGGCACCGCTGGGAGACTGATGGAGAAGGAAGCAGGCAGTGGGGCTGGGAGCTGAGGAAGCTCAGTCGCCCTTGTCAGGTTCAGCTTTCTGAGCATCTTGTCAGTCACTGGTCTGCTCTGATTGTGTACAAAACCAAATTGTGAATGAGCTGCCTAAAGAGAGAAAGTCCTTGAATCACAAGCATCTCCCATGTGCTCCCCTTTCCTTATGTGTTCTTCCGCCTCTCCTGGCCTGGATCAGTGGCCTGGCAGCTCTGGTGGGCTCCTCTGCTGCCCCTCCCCCAGCATACATAGGTCAGAAACAGCTGCAGGTATGCCTCGCATCAGGTCAGCTCATAGCCAGAGGGAGCCGCTAGGGCTGTCCAGTTACCACAAAACATATTTAGGTGTGTTGGGCCTTGATTTCAAGATCCCTGGTCTGTCACTCATCTTGTCTAAGGGGTTGGAGCTGGTAACTCATTGTTTGCCTTGATAAAATTCCTTTTCCTGGGACTAGTTTATTGTCGCATCTGTCAGCGGCACCCTGGGAAGTAACGCTCGTCTTTTGAGGGACAGAAGCAACTTCTTGTCCATAAGATTGCCATGCTGTTTGGTAGTCCTCAACTCATTGGACCTTTTTTCTTTGCAGCTGGTGTTACAGACATGGATAACTCCTCTCAAGATGCTTTAGGAATGAACAAATTGGGAGGCCAGGCTGAAAAGAACCGAAAGCTACAGAAAAAGTGAGTTCTTGGTCAACGGTTTTGTTCCACTGACTTCTTTCAAAGGAATGACTTGTTTAATGAATCTTTTGTTGATGCTTCCTACATTTTATGATTTCCTCCTAAGAAAAACTAACTGCCATACTCGCTTTAAGGAGTTACATGGTAAAAATGGATTTTAACAACTTGGTAAAAGTCACTTTAAAAGTAGAAATCCTCATAGAACTTGAGAATTTGAGCATTTTCAGGGGCCTTTGTCATTCACACTCACAGAAGACCCTTCCGCTTCCTTTCCTTGTCCTGAAGTTGTCTGAATCTCAAGGCAGCCTCCTCTATGCTAGGATTGTTCAGACGGTCAGACTGGTTTTCCATCTGCTTTACCCCAAACCTTTCAGGTACTGCTCAGCCAGCCCAATCTGCAGACCATAGACCATCTTGGGAAACTCAAGTCAGTGAGCGCTTATTAAATGCTTCTTGTGTGCTGGAAATCATAGTAAAGTTGAGGAAAGCTCATGTCAGGGAAGGAAGCCTGGGCAAGGCTTCTTCGAGAAGGTGGGGCTTTAGCTGAGACTTTTTTAGAGAGCGCAGCGTAGCCATGTCTGCTCCTCCTTACATTGATTAAGCTGATTTATTTGTGATCCCAAGCATAATACTCGATGTGTGTCTTGCCTAAATGTCATCTTCAGTTCAGTGCGGCATGTCTGCTTGACTTTGCTCAATTTCATTCTTTACGACTTGACCCAGTTTTTTCATCCTGTCAGGATCTTGTTTAGCTCTTGACTGCTTTATGTTGTGTTGAAATGTCCCCTCTAGCTTTCAGTCATTGCTAAGTAGTTAAGCCCGCCATCCGTGCCTTTAAGTGGGTCATCGATGGACATCGATAGTCAGGAGCCAAGCAGAAAGGGGCCACAAAGGGCTTCCTTTTTTTGGCCTCCTGTTCCCCTGAATGGGAATCCCTTGGACCTTGGGCATTTTCTTGCTCTCATCTTGCCATGTTTTCACAAAAATTTTATTTTATTTTTATTTTATCAGTTGTTTTAATAAGTCATTCCAACATTCTCAGCTAAATAACCCTGTCAGATACAGGAAATGTGTAGCCTGATACCACCTGTTATTGATGCTTAGTTATTTGTCTCGTTTTTCCTTGATGGCCACTAATCATCTTTGTTCAGATATACTCTAGAATTTGCCAACAAGTGAGGTCAGAGTCTATTTCTTACCGCTTGCAGGCTTTTTTCTGTTTGGGGAAACAGAGGTATTTTGTTCTTTTCTCCCATTTTCTGAGTTCTTCTCTTTAAGGACAGTCTTTCCCTTGGTGTTGCCTCTTGTTTCACATCATCAGTCCTTAGTCTAGCTTCAGGAGGAAAAGAGAGGGAGAGACTTGACTACATTGTCATTGCCGTACCATTCTGTGCTTTTTTTTGTATACCTCACGAACTTCTATTTAGGCAGCTGCATGCTCAGTGCATGTGCTGGACCTGGAATCAGGAAGGCCTAAATTCAAATCCAGCCTCATAGTTGTCTGACCCTGGGCCAGTCACTTAACACTTATGGTAAAGCACTCTAGTAACATTGCCCCAGAAAACCCCAGATAGTGCTGGGAAGAATCATAGATGATGCAAATCCATCTGAACATGCTTCCATTTGATTAAGGAATACGTGGGTGAAGATTTAGACATCTGCCCTGATGTGGCATTTGGAAGTGGCTTTCTTTTCCACATTCTCAGCCATTTTGTTTAAGGTGATATATTTTATTTTTCATTCTATAAATTTTGGAAGGGGAAAAATAGAACATGAAATAATCTGAGGAATAGTGGGCACTATTTCCATTGTGTAGTTTACCTCAGTTTTAAATAAAGTCGGGTTATCACGGTCATAATTTTCTACCATCCAGAATTTGTTGATATGAAAGTGGGACTTAAAGTGGTGACTGGTTATATTGGTCAGCCAGCCACTAAAGAGTCCAATGGTGTGGACAGAGGCCGTTCTACAGACTCATCCTTGAGTAATGTCAAAGGCTCGCCCCAAGCCTGATACTGAATCTTCCCTCTTATCTTTCCTGCTATAAAGTGGGTTCTTATCTTTGACCTCTTTAATTATCAGTGGGGAAAAGTTAAAAATGGATGAGCTTGATAGGAAAGAGGGGACTGATAAACTGGAAAATAAAATTGAGCCTGCTTCTGAAACAAAATAGGTGCTTTGTCATCATCTAGGAGATAACCTGCTCACCCGAGAATGGAAAAGTAGATTAAAAGTGATGGGTGTGCCTTTGGTTATGATGTCAGCGAGCCAGAAAATGCAGGGTATTTAATGCAAAACTTTCTGCCTTGATAAAAATTAATAACCTGTGAGCAGAACCATTTCTGGTGGGTTCTGAAAGCCCCAGAGGTGAGCAGTATTGGAGGGTGAGGTAGTAATTTATTTCTGAATGAAGAGCCTGCAGCTCTGCTTCTCTAAATACTGGAAATTTTGACCCTGAAGTGAAAAGAATGGTTCTGAATCTGTTTGAATCCATCTCTTCACCTGCCACGACATTTCTTGCTTACATTAGTATTCCATTAGTCCTCTGAACCTCTCCCTGATCCCTGTTCTATCATACAGGTGGCCTATACAGTTCTTCACTATGGAGGAGGAGAGAGAAGGGGATGGAGCCAGCCCCATTCCCATCCTCTTCCTGGGCCTTGTGCTACCAGTGTCAAGGTGTATGGGAAATGAGCATGGGAAAGGTTTTCCTGCCTCTGGCTTAGATCTTGCAGAAGCAGCAAAATGTTCATTTCTTCTGGGGCATAGTTTCTAAGTCATTTGGAGGAGAGTTTCAATATCCAAAAAGAAGAAAAAATAACTGCCACCTCCCACAGGGAAGGATTGAAGGCTGCACCCCAAATCTCATCCCAGCTTCTTGACCACTCATAAAGCATTTCCAATTTCAATGAAGTCTTCACAAGGGGCTTGTTCTCAGCTGCTCCCTCTCGTTTGTCCAACCATTTCTTGAACCAGTCCCTTTCCATTTCACCTCTCACCCTTGTCCAGACCTTCCTTGTTCCTAGTGTTTTGCACTAGATCCCATCACGGCAAACATTGCTCAGGATGGTAGGATTAGCCACGTTCATTCCTCACTGTTTTGTAGGATTGATCCCTTTTGAGAGTCTGAAAGCCTTTGGGCTTTCAGTGGGGGCTGGTATGTCCTCCTAGAATAGGGGCCTTAGTAAGTTATGGCCCTGACACTGTAACTGTGTGTAACCAGCCTTGTTCAAGGACTAGAAAAAATGAGACTGGATGGCCAGACCTGCTCTCTTACCTTCTTTCCAAAAGAAATCCAGTCAGTTTTCCTCCTCTTCCTCACATCACTGAGGTTTTCCTGATCTCTTTTTCTGCTGAAAGCCACACACAGTGGTTTTATTTACAAGTTAGCAATTACTTCTCAGCCGTCTCAGCCGCTAGTCGTTAAGTTATCAGCCTTTTGTTACATTTCTTTTGCTTAGTGGGTGCCACCTAGTGGAATTTCATAGAAATCATTTTAATAACTAAAAGGTACTTGAAATCATGGAAATTTTTTTACTTTGTACTTTTTTTTTAATATGTCCTAGCACTTCCTACAATTAAAATGCTTGTTTTTGATACATTGATTAAGTAAAACCTAATATTAAAACTTAATTTTGTTTCTTTGGAACCTCGCATAGAAAGAAATTCTTCCTCTAACTTTGGTATTTTATTCTATACACATATACCTTTTATACGATTTATTATAGGCTATGAAGTATCATATATCTTTTCACCTAATTTGTTATGGGAAGGAAAAAAAGATTTTTAACACCAAGTTTTTTTTAGTGATTATTATGCACCAGTCATTTCTCTGTAACATCCCAAACCCTCATGGGACCAAGAAAGAGACAAGTGAACCTGATAAACCCAGTCATTGCCTCCCTTGTGAAAGGAAGGAAGATGGATTTCTCTTGGAGAAATTCCAGATGGGGTTTTAGAAAAACCTAAAACTAAAAGGAGATGGTTAATCCCCCCCCCCCCCAAAAAAAAAAAAGTTTCACATGGTCTCTGTTGTATTTTTTTAAATTAATTTTTATAAAGGAAACATGATTCAGAGTAGAATTTAGAGATTATTGGCTATGAATTAATAAATTGCATCATAGTTGTGACTTAGATGACAAATCTTGGAGCATCTGACATCCCATGTGTGCTTTGGAATATAACTATAATTCTCAGCAAAGTCTTGATACATAAGATAATAATAAGAGAAGAAAGATGTCTCATTTGATTAAAAATCTGCTCCCTCCCCTTCCTGTTTGTTCTGGGAGGCCGCCAGGGGCAGCATGGGTGTGGGCAGGGGGATGATAAGGTCGGGCCCCCTCACTACATGTTTGTGGAATGAATGACATTCTAAGCAGTGTGAAGTCTGGGCAGAACTGGGCTAATTTAGACATCTTAAAGAAGTATTGTCTATTACCTCATGGGTAAGAGAGTGACAAGCGTTCTCAGACAGCCCTTGGCCTCTCAGGTTCAGTTGGGGGCTCATTGGGGATTTTTTTCAGGGCCCAGCTTTGTGCCTGAGCCTTTAGGTAAGTGCCACAGGAGAGGAAGAATGAATGAATGAATGAGGAAGTGAGTGAAGTCTGCTTTCAGGTCGCTGACCTCTGACAGGGCCCATATTCAATGTGAGCCCTTTCTTCCACATCAGCTTTACCTCGACCATTTTCTATGGTTCATGGTTCTATGGTTCTATGCTGGGTTCATAACGGGGATTTTCTTTGTTTTTCCCTGGGCCCTCTAGGGTGAAATCAGGGTAAGTATTTTGGTAGGTCTTGTGTGTTGGATTTGGTGTCAAATGTGTTCAGTTTTTCTTTTTAAGCACTAAAAAAAGCACTTTTATTTATATTTACCAAGGAAATAGTTCCAGTTTTGACATGGAATATATTTTTAAAATCTACTTAAAATAACTCCATTCCCATTGATACTTCCATGCCAATGAAGCGTGACATGTCTTTTTTAACAGCATGCTGTGTATTTGTGATGTGTATATTTATTTTAAAATGCATTTTATCTTTTATGATGAAACTTTCTAATTGAAATTTTTTAAAAAACCCACAAAATTCAATACCTTCTTACCTCCCTCTTCTTCCCCTCCCCGCTCAGGTCCCCCTCTTATTCCTGTTCTTGGTTTGGAGGTAGTCATGGGTGTTTGAAGGTTCTGCCAGTGCAATACCCCTCTCCCCGCAGGCAGGGGCTGACAAGCTGGATGGACTTTGGATTTGGACCTGGTGATGCTGGGTGTGCCCGCAAGGCCTCTGCTGGGATCAGAGATGGGGTAGCAGCAAAGAAGGAGGAAGCATTCACATTGAATGAATTGCTGATTCATTGCAAACTTCCTAGGATGGCTTGTGATATTTTTAATTGACATGTTTTAGAACATTTCATTTTATTTCCCAGTTTAAGGGGTTTGACAATAGTCTTACACAACATTAATGAACCATCTCCTTACCCCATCTCCTATCCGTGTACACATAAGTTGGTCATGCTTGGCAGCTACGTAGGATGATGTCATCACAGTCTAATAAGGAGTAGCTTTTCATTTATTGGTCAGGAATATTAGAACATACTTGCTTCTCCCCTCTTAGAGCTGATGAAGTAACTGTCTCTTGCCTTTTCTACTTGTTGTCTTACTTATGGGAAAAGGAAGGGAAGGGAAAGAGAACAGGCATTTATTAAATACCTACTGTGTTTCAGGCCTTGTGTTATTAATTTATATATTTATAAATTTTCTCCTTTAACTTATACAATTCTGCAGTCTTCTAAACACTGAATGTGAATAGCCTTTTAATTTGTAAATATTTCTAGTTTTATTTATTTTGAATTTACCAGCAAATAAAATTAGCATTTTTCTATATCAGATGTAACACACAAAGGACCATTTGTGGAATGAACAGTCCCTGTTATAGACAATTGGCTTTTCTTTTTAAAAGTAGAAGAATTTCTAGAGGGAACTTTCAAACTATCCTGCTTTCTTGGTGTTTCCTTCAGGCTCTCCTATTCTCTTACGTGAATTTAGAAAAATCCTTTCTTCTTCCCATCAGTCCCACAGTGGAAAGAAATACAAACTCAACATAGTCCATGTTAATTTCAAGAATCAAGCCATTTTTATACCTCTGTGATCATGTCTACTCTTCTTAAGTCTGAGCTTTTCTTTTTCTTTTTTTCTTAATTTAAAAATTTAGTATTTTATTCTTTCCCTATTTACATATAAAAACAATTTTCAAAATTCATTTTTAAAGCTTTAAATTCCAAATTCCCTCTCTTTCTCCCATTTTCTCCCTCCTTTCCTCCATTGAGAAGGCAAACAATTCCATAAAAGTCATACGCAATGTGTGGTCATGGAAAACATTTCCATAATAGTTACATTGTGAAAAAAAACAAAAAACATAGGCTTCCTCTCACCAACCCCCCTTCCAGAAAAAATGCCCTCAACAAAAAGTTTTTTTAAAAGTATGCTTTAATTTGTATTCAGGCATCATGAGCTTTTTCTCTGGGTATAGATACAGCATTTTTCAACATAAAGTCCTTCAGAGTTGTCTTGTATCATTGTATTTCTGAAAATAGCTAAATTCACGGATAATATTGCTGTTTCTACAGAGTACAGTTCACTTAGCATCAACTCATATTTAGTCTTTCTAAGTTTTTCTGAGAGCATCCTGCCCATCATTTCTTAGAGTGCAACATAATTCCATCATAATCTCATGACAATTTGTTCAGCCATTCCTAGTTGATGAGCATCTCCTTAATTTCCAGTTCTCTCTCTCTGCTCTCTTTCTCTCTCATTGTACAGAATGGTTCAATCAGGTCACAAGTTCACCAATAGTGCATTAATGTCATTTTCCCACATCCCTTTCCCATTTTTCATTTTCTTTTTCTGTCCTATTAGCCAATAAAAATAGGTATGAGATAGTATGGTTTTTAATTTGCATTTCAGTCAGTGGTATTAGAGCATTTTTCATATGGCTATAGATAACTTTTATTGCTTCATCTTAAAACTTCACATCCTTTGATCATTTATCAGTTGACTATAAATTTGACTCTGTTCTCTGTATAGTTGAGAAATAAGGCCTTTTTCAGAGAAACTTGCTGCAAAATTTTTTTCAGTCACTTTTACCTTCCTCCTTTCTTTCTCACCATCCTATTCTTCTTCCCCCATGTATTCTACTTTCTCTCTCTTTTCCTCTTGGCCCTCAAATATGTTTTGCTTCTGACTACCTCCCCTTCCTCTTCTCTTATCCCTTTCCTTTTCTACTGTCTCGTAGGGTAAAATAGTTTTTTTTATTCAATTGAGTATATATAGTATTCCTTCTTTGAGCCAATTCTGATGAGAGTCACTTTCACTCATTCCTCCTCACCCTCCCTCTTCCTCTCCACTCTAAGAGCTTTTTTGTGCCTCTCTTTATGTAAGATATCTTAGTTTTTTCTGCCTTTCTCCCAGTACATTCATCTCTTAATTTTATTTTTTTATCTCTTCCTATTCAACTCATACCTGTGCTCTCTGTCTATATATATATATATATATATATATATATATATATACTCCTATCTGCCCTAATAATGGGAAAGTTCTTATGAATTATAATTCATCTTCTCATGGAGGAATATAAACAATTTATCGTTATTAAATCTCATGATATCCCTTTCCTATTTACTTTTCTTTGCTTCTCTTGAGTGTTCTCTTGGAAGGCCAAAACTTCTGTTTGTTCTGGTCTTTTCATCAAGAATACTTGAGAATCCTCTATTTCATCCCCGAAGGATTATACTCAGTTTTATTGGGGAGATGATTCTTGTTTGTCATACTAGCTTCTTTGACCTTAGGAATATCACTTCAAGCTCTCCCATCCTTTAATGTAGAAGATGCTAAATCTTGTATTATCCTGTCTGCCTCCATGATACTTGAATTGTTTTTTCTTGCAATATATTTTCCTGAACTTTTCCTGAGTTCAGGAATTTGGGTCAAATCTTCCTGGGAGTTTTCAGAGATTTTCTTGTTTTTTAGAATGTTTTTTATTGTATTAATTTTTCTCCTGGTTGTCTAGTTTTACTAGATGTCAATTAACATTTTCTGAGACCATCCTTTTCAGCATTTTTTCCTGTTGTTTGTTTGTTTGTTTTTTGGGGGGTGTTGTTGTTGGGAGGGGTGTCTTTTTTCGTGAGGCATTTGGGGTTAAGTGACTTGCCCAGGGTCACACAGCTTAATAAGTGTTAAATATCTGAGTTTGGATTTGAACTTCGGTAGTCCCAACTCCAGGGCCAGTGCACCATCGGGCTGCCTCCCTTTTAGCATTTTCTTATGGTCCAGTAATATTTCCATTAATTGTTTGTTCTTTCCCAGTTTAACAGACACTTTTTTGGTTTCCAGTTCTTTGCTATAACAAAAAAGCTACTGTAAACATTTTTGTTTTCTGGTTCCTTTTCATTCTCTTTTTAAAAATTGCTTTGGGCTACAGATCTATTAGTAGCTTCTTTCAGGGTTCAAGGAAGAGGGGGAATTCAAATTTCACGATAGCTAGATTCCTCTCTCCCAGCTCTATTAATAGTGCATTCAAGCCTCCCAGGCCTTCTTGTTTGACCAATTGGACCTGTCAAATGGGTGTGAAGTAGAACCACAGAGCTGTTTTACTTTGTATTTAATTACTAGCAATCTGTAGTATTTTTTCATGTGTCTTAATAGAGTGATTTTTTTCTTTTGCAAATTATCTGTTTATAACCTTTGATCATTTTATCTTTTGGGGCATTTAAAAATTATTAGTAATTTTTAAATTTTCAATTTATAAATCAAGAGAGAACTTTAAAGGGAAGGGGGCAGGAAGTTGCCAGAATTTCTATTGTTCAATCATTGTTTATAATCCCCACAAAGTTATGTTAATATGATACAGAGTCCTACATTGTATTGCTAATTTGTGTGGAATTAGTCAGAACGAAGTATAATTTTTATACAGAGACCATGTTGGAAAATATTTGGGAAACACTTTCCTAATATTTTACAAGTGTGTGTAGATTCTTATTTTGTTCTAACTTTTTTAGGCACGAACTGCTTGAGGAAGCTCGAAGACAAGGCCTGCCTTTTGCTCAGTGGGATGGGCCAACTGTGGTTGTGTGGCTCGAGGTAATGACATTTCTGAAAACTCCAGAAAGAGGCTTTTCTGGAATGCTTGTAGTACATGCCGTAATGTAGAAATGGATATTCAGTTTTGCTTTCTCTTTCCTCCAGCTATGGGTCGGGATGCCTGCGTGGTACGTGGCTGCTTGCCGAGCAAATGTGAAAAGTGGGGCCATCATGTCTGCCCTGTCAGATACTGAAATACAGCGTGAAATTGGAATCAGTAATCCTCTACATAGGTTAAAGTTGAGGCTGGCTATTCAAGAAATCATGTCCTTGACAAGTCCATCTGCCCCACCCACGTCACGAACGGTAAGAGCTAGTGGTCAAGGAAGAGCCTCATTAAAAGTCATATATCCCTTGTGTATGGCTGATGGTAATTAATAGGAAGTGCATGGTTTGTGTCTTGGTTATCCTAGTAGGCTCTTACTAAGTGTCCAATGGATTTAAAGAAACTTTGTAAAAGTGTCTTTGTGCAAAGCTTGGGTGGAATAACATTCTGATTAACTACAAAATTAGAAATAAATTTCCAGACAATCATATGTTTGCATGTGAGCTTGTTATAAAAATTCAGTAAAAGCCTCTGAAAACTGCTCCTGAAGAAGGAAAAAGAAAAATTTGATGGCGTAAATATTATATCTATGTCCTCCCAAACCTGATTTGTTTCTCCTTTACTAATTGGAATTTAAGACCAGCCAGTGAAGTTTAATAGAATTTACTATTCAAACTTATTTTAAATATATTTTTTTTCCTCCAATGAGAGAATAATAATCTTATTCTTTTTTTTGCTGAGGCACTTGGGGTCAGGGCTAAGGGTCTGAGGCCAGATTTGAACTCAGGTCTTCCTGACTTCAGGGCTGGTTCTCTATCCACTGCACCAACCAGCTGCCCCATGATCTTATTCTTTAAACAATCACAATAGTATACATCAATGTCTCTTTGTACCAGATAACAGCTTGAACCTTCTTTCAACTTTCATAAAGAAAATTACTTAGATTTCTCTGTCATTCTTTGAGATGCTTTTTAAAAAATTGATTGCAGACTTTTAGAAGCAAACTAGCTTTTATTTTAAGATGTCTCAGTTTTGGTTCCTTGTTATTCACAATTAATTTTAATCATTATAGGAAGCAGGATTATAATGTTAAATCTAAAAAACAGAGAAAATGAATTTCCTTTTATTTTACAATGTAGAGAATTGGTATTTTTTGATCACCTAATACATTTTAGAATGTATTTGCATAATGAATGACAGCTGCCTGGTCTTAAATTCAGCTTTATAATCATCTTTTGCCAAAAAGAAAAACCTTTATTTAGATAAAATCCTCAGTCCTTACCTGTTTAATACAATTCCTCTTTAAAAAGAGAAGACTGTTGGTGTTTAACTTTTGAAGGCCTGAAGTGCTCCTGGGGCCTGAGGTTTTCCCGCCTTTTATTGCCAAAGCAGCTCGGGCAAGTGTCCTCAGAAAGCAGGTGCTCCAGGTTAGCACCATCACTGCCAAGTGGTGACTGCTGCAGCTCAAGTCCCAAAGCCTTGGATGTCCCTGTTGCTCATGTTCTGCAACCCACCCTTTCCTCTTTGTTACTGCTCTCCTTTCCTGGGATGGGACTTATTCTCACTGGGGTCATGTCAGACCACGGGGAATGTCTGGTTAACACATGAAGAGATGGAAAACCTGACGGCAACGCCACAAACGGTCAGTCCGCATACCCCCTCGTTGTTTGATTCGTGTGCTGCTTTTTGTTTCCCACAAAGTTATTGTGTGTGTGTGTGTGTATATATATATATATATATATATATATATATATATATATAGTATTATATGTGCATATTGTATATATGTGTAGAATTATTGAAAATAATTATTCCTTCTAGGTATTAATTAATTGGTTAAAATCAGAATCAATATTGATAAGATTTAAATTTTTAGTCTCCTGAAATTAGGAGTGTAACTTTATTTAGCTCCTCTCAGAGAATCTTAATCTATTTACTAATTTCTGCTAATTTCAACATAAGACCTTTCCTCCCTTCCTTCCTCCCCCCTTATTTCCCTCCTTTTTTCCCTCTTTCCTCCCTCCCCTCCTTTCTTTCTTCCCTCTCTCTGTTATTTCCCTCTCTTCCTTCTCCTCTCCTTTCTTTTTCTTTCTCTAGAGGTGTACAGCATGAAAAAAGGACCCTGCTCTTTATTGCATAAAGAATACCAGTAGATTTGCATGGCTGTTTCATGATGCTTTTGTCGTTGTCCTTGAACTTAGTTTGCTCATCATGAAGTTGCATGTGTCCTACAGCATTTACTGGCTTGTTTTATGAACTTACACTACTAACCGTTGTCTTCTTTTGCTTTTTTAACCATGTAACATCAGGACGATGAGGAGGGAAGCTGGGCTCAGGTTGGAGACTTTCTCTGATTTGTTTCTCATTATGTTTACCTTCTCCCAAAGCAGGGAATACTGGGAAGCTTGTACTTTTCTCTAATTGCTTAAAAACCGTTTGCTAATCAATCAGAAATGTCCAGAGGTTTCCACCCTTTGGGTAAGCCTCATGGACAATTTTGAAAATCTTTCGGGGGTAATTTTGATGGAAATTTGTGATTGACATGAGCTTATGTATAAAACGCTATCTCTGTTTCAAAAAAGGGCCTGATGCTTAGACGAGTCTCCTGAAGTTATTGTTCTTTGGTGGTGGGGAAGATTCTTGCTTCTCTGTTGTTGTTGTTATTGGGGGTTTTCAGATTATAGGCATATGCTTTGCTCTGTGAGGGGAAGATAGAAGGGGATCCTCCTCTAGTCCCTTCTAAAGACACAAACCAGGGAAGTATCCGCTGCAGAAACCCTTGTCTCATTGAGCTGACATCAGCACTTCCTTTCTGGATTGACGGAAAATGACATTGAGCAGGGAATCAGGGCCCCTAAGAACTTGTGTGACATCAACAGGACACCTACTCTTTCTTTGAGCCTCTTGTTTACTCATCTGTAGCACTGGGTTGGAGCTGATGATCCCTGGGATCAGAAATGGATGCAGTACTGGTCCCTGTTTCCCCTTCAGAGGGTCCTCCTACTGTGGAAGGTCAAGACGCCCTTGTCTCTGAACATCTCATAGTAGTCTTGCAGTTTGTTTAGTAAGACCCAATTCTGGAGAAGGCTCCGTGGCCTGCAAAGACAAACACCCAGCGCACCTGCCAGAGCTCCACGAGCGGCTTAGGTGTTGTTGGAGGCAATACCTGGACTTGAGAAAGTGGCAGGTCATGTCTGGTGTGGGACAGGGTCCTAACGTGGGAGGATCCTCCACATCTGTAGATGTGGAGGAGAGCGTGTGCAGGGGAATGGGGAGAGGCACGAAATCTGGGGCTTGTGGTTGGTCTATTTTGCCGGCAATGGAGAGTGCAGAGAAGGGACAAAACTGCCTGGAAAGATTGCTTGGAGCCCTAATGGGAAGTCACCTGATGGGCAGAGTTTCCTCAGTGGGGCAGTGGGCAATAGGATCAGAGCTGCACTTTAGTAATATCACTTTGGCAGCCATGAAGGGGAGGGATTGGTTGGAGTGGACATAAGAGAGGGAGACCAATAGGGAGGCTGCAAAATTGGTCCATGGAAGGGGTAGGGCACTAGGGGACCTAGAATACGCTCAGTGAAGAAAGGACACGGTCAGCTTAGCAGGGCCTCTGACTCCAGAAACCTGGGCTCTGTGTGCAGGGGTAGCAAGCTTCAGCCAGAGGTGTGGAAGTGGTCATGCAAGGGTTAATGAGCAGGAGGAAAGCCCTGGAGGACAGGCCCACTGAGGAGGCAGCTGGGCCCACCTTTCATAGCCTCAGCTCTCAGTGCTAGGAATGGATGCAACAGCACGTTTAATACCTCAGTGCTTGCCCCTGGACCTCACTCTTCACAGGCAGACATGGTCCAAATGAAGGTTCTGCTGCAGGTTAGATGGAAAAGTCCCAGGGAGTGTGCAGAGCAGGTGGTCAGACCTCTTGTCTCGTGCCATTGCCCCTGAGAAGATGGCTTTGGTTTCTGATAGAGAACTGTCATTTAAGGCTCAGGGCCTCAGGGGCTTCAGAAGCTGCTTAGTTGTAGCTCGGGTAAAAATCACGTTTGGATTTCATATTTAGAAGATTGACCTTTTCCTTCATGCAGCTGACTTGGATTTCTTGAACCTTCTTTATGTCCAAATAACTTGGAATCCTTAGTGATTTAGCGTCATTTGGATCACCTCTGACTAGTTGTGGGGGAATATTGTTAGGAAATTCCTAAGTGATCTTCTCTCATCTTCACCCAGATTCATCTTGGTCTGGGTGGATGCTGAACTCAGCAAGTTCTTTTCAGATGATAACGATCATTTAGTGCAAATAGAGTTTCATTAAGACTTCTATTTCAGGCTCATTTTTCAGCAACATTTGAATTTCGTTTTCTCCTAAACTTAGCTTAGAGGCACAAAACTTGATTTATAGCAACCTCTTTGTTATAGAAGTGGCAGGTGAGGAAGAATAACTAGGATTGGCTGTCAGCCTTTGACATAGGTTTCATGTCTGAGCACTTAAAAGCCCACACACAGCCTCTTTGCTCCCTGGTAACCCTGCTGTGTAGCTTCAGCTGTCTGCATTTGAAGGTCAGAGAGTTTAGTCATTCTTGGAGACGATGCTTTTTTTTCTCCATGTCCGTTGGTTGCCAGATCTTAGAGATGCTAACTCCATAACCTCCCCTGTTAATCCACCCTGCCAGATTGGTTTTCTCAAAACCTAAGGCTGCCATGCGCCTCCTTCTTTGAACCTTTGCACTGCTACCTGAAGGCCTTCTGATTTCCTGGCTCCCTTCTAGACCCACCTTTGGCCCAAGGCCTTTCCCAGACCAATGTGCCTCACCTAAATCTTGTCTGGGCCTCCTGACCTTCATGTTGTCTCCTGTGTAGAATGTAAGTTCCTTGAGGGCAGGAACTGTTTATATCTTCCCCAGCTCCCAGTGCCATGAAGCAAGTGAGAGTTAGGGCTTTATTTTTTTGGCTTTACTTCACATCATGACTTTTGAAAGCCACTTGGTAGTATTTTTCTTTCCCTGTTTTTGAATAAGAAACATTTCTCATAGGAAGTCCTCCTTCCAGGAGTTTGCTCCCCCACCACTTGGAAAGGGTTTCATGAGTGGCTCTCTCCTAGAAGGCAGCCACGGCCACAGAGGTGCAAGGAAGCTCAGCCACTCTCTGCTGTTAGTGGCTTCAGAATACAGAACTCTGTACAGCAAACAGTGACAGCCATTGGCCACTCGGCCTCCTCCTGGAGGCCTCCCGCCCCTCCCGAGGCTGTCTGTGACCACCGGCTGCAGGGTAGCACTGGCATTCGTGCTTCACGTCCATATACTTTGGGAAGGTTCCTAGCCACAAACCCAGCCTCCATTTGAGGCTGGCCATCTTTGAGCACAGATTTGAGGGGCTGTGATTTTGCCCCTGGTTTTATCAGTGGGGTCTTGGTCCACAATGAAGTTTGTCATGGTTGTGAGTTCATTGTCAGAAGATTAGATAAAACTGGCATTTATTCTCCCCAGCCCTTTGCCATTTGGGAGGCCCAGCTCTTTGGCTCAGTTTGGGTAGGAAATGGTCAGCCAGAAAGAACCCAGTCCTCCAGTCTTTGTGTGCACCTGGTGGTCTTGGGTCCTTTAGAGAGACACTGAAGAATAGTGCTTCGGAGAGCCACCTGACATGCCTGCTTACTTGTAGCTCTGGGTTAGGCGGCGAAAGTCTGCTTCCTTGGGAATATGAGCTTGCTTGTTAGTGTCCTGCCATCAGTCACTCCTGACCTGAACCATTTGGGCCTCCTGCATCTACCCAGTGTGCATTAATAACCTGCCCAGAGAGAAGGCTTTAAGCTTGCAGAGCACTTTCTTCACAGTGACCCTGTGAAGGAGCCTGTACGAGCAGCATTGTCCCCATTTTACAGATGACTAAACTGAGGCTCTATTATATAACTTGCGCATGTGAACAGACTTTTTTTTTTTTTTTTTTTTTTTTTTGCTGAGGCAATGGGGGTTGTGACTTTGCCCAGGGTCAGAGAGCTAGGAAGTGATAAGTGTCTGAAGCCAGATTTGAACTCCGGTCCCCTGACTTGAGGGCTGGAACAGACATATTCTTATATGAACGTAAGTGTCTGAGGCAAGCTTTTTGCACCGGCCTCCTGATCCCAAGGCCAGTGCAGCATCTCCTTTGCAAAGTTGTCTTCCTCACAGAGAATCGGTTATTGTAGCAGAGCATACAGAGTATGTGGTTGCAGAATCCCACTCACAGGAGCCCTTGACTGCCACAGGAGAGATTTCTACTTTATATCTGCCATAGACATCTGATGAACCTATCTCCCCTCAGCCCCCATCCCCACCCCCAAATCACGTATTTGAAAGCTCGGGTTTGGCCAATCATTTCCAGTTGTTCATGAGTCATGACTTTTCTTTGTGTGTTGTTTGACAGTCGGTGAGAATCGGGGATTGTAACTGTATTCTTGGTGATTCTGCCAAGGCAGGTTTATGTTTTCAGTCACAGAAATACCCAGATGTGAGAAAATACAATATCTACTTGGTAATTGCCGCCTGAGTAAAATGTCCTTAGGTCCGGAACTAGTCATCCTTCCGATGCAGGCGTAACAGTGTATAATATAAACAGAAGGGTCTGCAGCACTCCTCTCTTTTAGCTGTTCAAAATAGAAAGGCAGTTTGACAGTCATGAATTTAACTTGTCTGGTGCATTGACTCGGTTTCTCCTCAGTAACTCTTGACTTCTTTTATCAAGCAGACACTAGCCTATGGCGACATGAATCATGAGTGGATTGGCAATGAGTGGCTCCCCAGCCTGGGGCTTCCTCAGTATCGAAGTTACTTCATGGAGTGTCTCGTGGATGCTCGGATGCTCGACCATCTGACCAAGAAAGACCTTCGAGGACAGCTCAAGATGGTGGACAGCTTTCACCGGTAAGTGGATCTGGAGGAAGCAGGACTGTGGCGGCAGAAGTCCCCGCCCGTGGCTGCCCCTGAGTGTTTCCCTTTTCCAAACAGAAACAGCTTCCAGTGTGGAATCATGTGTTTGCGAAAACTAAATTATGACCGGAAGGAACTGGAAAGAAGAAGAGAAGAAAGTCAGAATGAAATCAAAGGTTCGTGCTGTAATCTTGCTTGCAGTCTTAGCCATCCTAGAGCAGGCATTCTTCAGGTGCACCCGCTCACAGCCTCAGCCAGCAGCAGGGGACGTAGGGGGGTGGGGATCTAGTGGGCCTGTGGGGGAGAGACAGGACCAGCACCAGCACCAGTCAGAGCCGACCTTTTCCTATGGCCCTTGTGGCCAGGGCAGCGTTTCATCCTCACCTCCCTTCCCTGTAAGGTCCTGGTGCTGCTGATGGTCCTGGCGGTGCTTGTGGACGGGAGGCTTTATCGTGCTCAGTAGGCCTGCACTTGGCGTGTCTCGTTTCTGCCTTTTGCTGCTTGGGTGACATGGGGGAGTCTGGCCCTCTGCTTGCCTCTGAACCTCTCAGCAGGTGCTGCCAGGATTCACATCCCCACCTTAACCTTCCCCTTCACTGCTCCCCGCTTCAGGCTCCTTCTCACAGAAATGAAGGCCCTAGGCTAGATCAGGCTGATAACCGGACCCGGGAGAGTCTGAGGACAGTCCTTCGCTCATGGCCGGAAGATGGGGGCAGCCGGGTCCGGCCCGCTCTCCTGCCTGAGTGACCAGCATCGAGTGATCCTCCCTGCTTTTCCTTTCCCTCTTTAGAGGTCCTTGTCTGGAGCAATGACCGCGTGATCCGCTGGATTTTGTCCATTGGCCTCAAAGAGTACGCCAACAACCTCGTGGAAAGTGGCGTCCATGGTGCTCTGGTGGCCTTGGACGAGACCTTCGACTTCAATGCTCTGGCCCTCCTGCTGCAGATCCCCACTCAGAACACACAGGTGAAGCTGGCACCTTTCCCTTTCCCAGCATTGTGCAGGCCCCGGGTCACTCAGACTCACCCAAGCTGGGACTTAGTCCCACCCTTCTCCAGTCCTGGCCCTCTGCTCCCCCCCTGTGGCCGCCAGAGCCATTGCAAGGAGAGCTCCCCTTTGCATCTTCTACCACTTCTCATTCTCCTGTTTGGGGGAGTGACTGGGTCCCCTGGGACAATGGCCCCTCTCTACCCTGGCTGCCCGGCCTGTGCTGCCCTGGATTCCATGGCATCCTCCACCCCGACAGGTCAGGGCAGAGTCCCCCTGTCTCAAGGCTCAGAATCACCTGCCTTCCTTGCCTTCCTCACCTCACTCATAGGGGCCCCCCCCCCCCCGGGACCCCTTGGGAGATAATCCATGATTTAAGGGCTGCATATAAATGCTGACTGATAGAAAGGATTTGGTGAAGACTGTCGGAAAATGGATTGCCGTACAGCCACCTGCTTTGATCTTGTTTCTGCAGGGAGATTGCCTTAGGAATATGGTGGTGGCTTAACATATTTAGAGCTTTCAGAAAATAAGCCAGAAATCCCTTAAAGATTCTCTAAGATTAATGGAAACTCCATTTGTTTTGTTTTGTCTGTTTTTTCCCTTAGGCTCGTGCTGTTTTGGAAAGAGAGTTCAATAACCTTCTAGTTATGGGCACTGAGAGAAGGTTTGAGGAAGTAAGTTTTAGGCCTAAGCACATGAGATGCTTTCAGCAGATGTGGGTTTGAACTCGGTTTCTGAGGTGGACGTTCCTGAGGGGATTATTTGGCATCATGGCATCAGTTACTGGGGATGGAGTACCTGTATCTCCTTTCCACCGACTGGGCATATGGATTTGTGACTGAGCACCTTGTCTCTGTTTTTGCAAATTTCACAATTAACGAAACATTCGAATATCTTTTTTCTGACACAAGATTTTTTTTCCTCTTTAAATTCTGACATTTTCTCCTGTTGAGGCTGAAAGAGATCTGGGAGATTTTGCTTGTTTCACATTCTTGATCTGGCACACATTCCCCATGTCCCCAGAGCTCTCCTCCTGTGGGAAGTACAGGAATCATTTGGGACAACCCAGAATGCCGCCCTGGGTAGGAAGTCAGCCAGAACACGAAAGTCCCCTTGTAACGTTTAGCCTGAAATACTGGGTCTGCCTTTGGCTGCTGCACCTGACCCTCAAACAATCCCACTTAGCCAAGCAGTGAAGGCAAAAACTTTCAATGCTAGACCATGATTATTGTTTTCAGACCCAGAAGATGAAGGTTGGGACAGGATGTGACCAAAGGTTACCAAAAATGTTGAGACACTTGATGGAATATTACCTAAACTTGTTGGGTCTGTTTCATTCCTTACCTGTAATGAAGGGCTTCAGCCTTCCTGGGCCGGCCTTGTCGCCCTCACTCTGCCCAGATCCTCCTGGGATTGCAGAATTTTTGGAGGAGTCTGTGTTTGAGTGTAGGGCTGGCTATCCCACAAGCCCCTGGAATCCCCTCGGGCTGCCATCTGTGCCGAATCATTGAGGAAAGTTTGGGGGGGGGTCTCTTGCCAGCCAGGCGTTGGCCCCTCAGGCCAAGAGAACACCTTGGGGTGCAGGAATTAGGTTCATGCAACTTCGAGAATGATTATGCTCAGACAGTGACCAAATGGGGCACATGTGGGGCCTGGCCTGGACAGAAAAAAAGTGCCTGCAAAGGTTTGGCCCGGCTTTCTCTGGGATTTTTACCGGCTTCTCGACTTTCCAGGATGATGATAAAAGCTTTCGAAGAGCCCCTTCATGGAGAAAGAAGTTTAGACCGAAGGACATTCGAGGTTTAGCTGCTGGATCGGCAGAGACCCTCCCTGCAAATTTCAGGGTCACCTCGTCTATGTCTTCACCCTCTATGCAGCCAAAGAAAATGCAAATGGACGGTAGGTGCTCTTTTCTCTCTTCTCAGAGCCTGCTTGGAATTCTGTTGTGGTTGGAGTGTAAGTTGTTTAATTATCTAAACTCTCCTGATTAATCAGTTTTAAAACCTTTGTGTTCCTGGTGCATGTGCTGCCTTGAAACTTTTCCTTGCCCTTGGAGCGTTTCCTCCAGAGTACTTGTTGTCTCTGCTTTCTGCCAGCACGCTCAGGGCCAGCCAGGCTTTCTCGGGCCTCCTGAGAGCACATCCCTGCTCCTCACTAGTGGCTCTGGTGCTTCCATCTCCCGAGAGGGATTCTGACCACCATTGGTGGCCGGTGTATCTGTGGGACTGTGGACTTCAGGGCTTCAGTGTTTCTGATTCCTTTGGTTACATCTTCATCCACCAACAGATCTGAGCTCGTCTTCATCTTTATATTTAATCTGTAGGCAAAGGGTCTGTCCCTCCTTGGTAGATGATGTCGGGGGATACAGAGGAGCTGACACAAGATTGTTTTCGAGATGCTCTTCTAACTAAGATCCAACTTTCAGGATTGTCTACAACCTTAGCTTTCCTCGTCATATAATCTTATCTACTTCAAAACGGGCAATTTCTAAATTTAGGTTAGTTACTCATATCTCCTCCATCATTCTTTGAAGAAAATACCAACAGGTCAAACTCTTTCTTGGGTACTTTTAGGGTCAGAAGATGACCCTCGTCTATTTGTTTTAATTGCATGTAGCCTAAAGATTGACACAGATTCTGGCCAGCTTTCAAAGCAAAAGAAAAAACACTCAAAATGGAAGCACATTTGAGAAGAACACCCTTTGCACCCCAATTCTTGTCACCTCCTGGTGTCCTAGAGCATTTTTCAGGGCAGCTGGGCATTCTGGGAAAGGAAGTGTCTTGGCGTCCTTGAAGCATGGATGGCTTCTGGAGGTCTTATCCCAGGAGGCAGCACATTCAGAATGGACTTCTGTATTTGAAAATCAATTTTTTTATTCAGCTTTGTTCTTTGTATCAGGAATGCACTTCAAATACAGAGAATAGTGTTTGAAAATCAAATTTTTCATTCAACTCTGGTCTTTTTATCCTGAATGCTTGAAAATCCTCTATTTCATTGACCTTTTCCTCTGGAGGATTACACTTAGTTTTGCTGGGTGGTGATTCTTGGTTATAATCCTAGCTCTATTGTGCTCTGAAATAGCATATTCCAAGCCTTTAATGTAGAAACTGCTAAATTTTCTGTTATCTTGACTGTAGCTCCACTATACTTGAATTGTTTCTTTCTGGATGCTTACACTATTGAAAACATCCAGAAAGAAACCATTCCCAGGAACATTGCAACCAAATGTTCTGGAATTTGGCTGTAACATTCCCGGGAATTTTCATTTTGGGATCTCTTCCAGGAGGTTATTGGTGGATTCTTTCAATTTCTATTTTACCCTCTGGTTTTAGAAAATCAGGACAGTTTTCCTTGATAATTTCTTGAAAGATGACTTCCAGGCTCTTTTTTTGATCATGACTTTCAAGTAGACCAGTGATTTTTAAATTATCATTCCTGAATCTATTTTGCAGGTCAGTTGTTTTCCAGCGAGATATTTCACTTTTTTCCTTTTTTTTTTCCCTTTTTTTTGGTTGTGCTTTATTGTCTCTTGATTTCTCATAAAGTCATTAGCTTTGATTTGCTCAATTCTGTTTTTAAGGCTATTTTCCTCAGTGAGCTTTTGTAGCTCCCTTCCCAATTGGGCATCGATCCATTTTCAAGTATGCTTGTGATTATCCTGTGCCTTTCCAGAACTGCTGTGTTGTGTAATCATATCTAGCAATTAGCTTATTTGTGCCAAATTGGGCATCTCAAAGGGATTTTGATGACCTGGAGAGTATGAAAAAGAGAAACACCCTGCAAGTATTCCTATCGATTTATAATGTCAGCAGCAGTTTTTAAAAGCTGGTGCCATTTTTGCTGTCTTTCTTTCCTGAGATTTTGGTCTCCCTCATCCGGATGTGTTGCGCCTGTCTCCTGAGGCACCTTCTTCACTATTTATCTGACACTCCAAGGGATTGTTCATCCCTGGTTGACAGTTGATTCAGACATAGCAGACAGAGAGATGGAAAGAGATTTCCCATGACCCTCCTCTCCTGTTGCTTCCTGGGGTGGGGGTAGGCCCCTTAGAGACCCCTGGGGCCAGTGTCCAGCTGTCATTCATTCCCACACCTCTCCAGAGAGATTCCCCTCCCAACCACCATTGGGGAAAGGTGCAGCCGCTGCCTCAGAATGTTTGGTGATTGTTCTCACTCGTGTGATTTTTAAAAACTAACTGCATGCTGTGTTCTGCACGCTTTCCTTCTGCGCTCTTGAAACAGGCAGTGTGTCAGGAAGCCAGAGGTTGGATTCTGCGACCGTAAGGACTTATTCCTGTTAAAGCCTTCTATTGGTGAGTAGAGAGAGCATGGCACCCACAAAGTGCCCAGTGGGTACCAGCCCTTTGGGACTTGGTTTCCCATGGCTGAGTCTCCTTGGCGTTTCTCCCTGGATAAAGAGAGAAAGAGAGGGGGCAGTGGGTAGAGCACCAGCCTTGAATTCAGAAGGACCCGAGTTCAAATCTGGTCTCAGACACTTAACACTTCCTAGCCATGACCCTGGGCAAGTCACTTAACCCCAGCCTCAGGGGGGAAAAAATCATTGAGAGAGAGACAGACAGACAGACAAGGATCCTTCCTTGTTGCTTGAGCAGTGTGGATTAGCTGGCCCTACATACAATGTTAACACTTAGTAGGTTCTTTATCCTAGCCTTCCATGGGATGGACCATAATTCTCCAAGTCTCATTCATTTCATTTTTAAAAATATTTTACATCCTTTTGTACTGTAGAGGTACTAAGGTTACTCTTCACTCCCAGCTGCTCTGGAGTCAGGGACTAGAGTAATTTGAGAATTTTACCTGAGGCTTGGCTAAGTGAGCGCCCCACACGCCACTGTCCCGTGGCTGCCTTGCCTTGCCTTGCCTCTTTCCAGTGTCCAAGTGGGAAAGGTGACGTTTCCTCTGATGGTTCTTATTTACAATTTACACCAGCAGCTTTTCCCTAAGACTGGAATAGGCTAATTCATTTGGAGCAGGGAGCCGCTAATCTAACATGTTTCTTCCTAGGAACAGAGCTTTAATTAGGTTCCCAGGTGACAAATGCAAATGGTAAATGGGCCATTTTCAGTTACAGTCATTTGAAATCTAAATTCTACCAATAAGCCCAAGTCTTCTCACGGATATAATTTGCATTCTTTGTGGTACAGATTTTACTTAAAGGTTCATAGCAGGTCCATCCCTGGATTTTGGAATCAGGCCATGAGGCAATCCAGTTAAGAGGGTCATTGAAACATGGCATTGGGCACACGAAACACAAAGCCAGGGATTGCTGGCTTGTGGCCACTTCCCATCGTTTGGGTTTTGTGAGACCAAATCCTTAGCCATTGGGTCTCAGGAGGAGCAATCTCTTCTTCAAAGGGATTCTCCCCTTTGACCCTTGGGAGGCTTGAGTCTCTTTTCTCGGGCACACTTGCTGTTGAAAAGTTTCCAAGCTAGGCCGGCTTGGTTTTGTACGGTCTCAGTGCCTGACTTCGAGACATGCTTCAGTAACTTTGTTTAGGGACATTTCTTCCTGTAATTAAAAAACGTGGGTTTTTCTCGGCTAATTAATTCCTTAAAGAAGGTAGCGTGGGTTGGGATTTAGGCTTTTCAACGGCTTCTTCACTGACCTTTGGCTGATAGCCACTCATTTCCGTGTGCTTTTTTTTTTTTTCTCCTAGTTTACCCACACTACTTCTACAGATGATTATGCATCGTTCTGAACTCAGCCAAGACCACACTTTAGAATTGAGTGGATCTTTAATCTGTTAATACTTGTTATATGGACAATGAGATATTTTATTACAGAGTTTTTAATTAGTAAAAAAAATTCATGAATACCATAGAGAAAATATTTTAGAATTAAATGTTTCTTATATTTATGTAAACTTATGTGACTTCATTTATACGGTTACTTACTTTTTCATGTGTATCCAGATTATAAATATCTTTTCCAATCAATTCATGAGGTTCTTATACTTAATTTGTTAGTCAACTGAATGTACTGTAATGCTTGTAAGTATAAATCCTATGAGCAAATAGGGTTTTTTTGTAAATTATGCAGTTATTGTAATTATCATTGTTTAATTTTTTTTAAAATAATAAATCTGACCGCAATGAGGATTTTACTACATTTGTAAAAAGTGCCCTATGACCACGGAGTAGGCATTATCAATCATATTTGTAAGCTAATACTTCAAAAAGCAGACCACTGCGACCGTTTGGAAACAATCAGACTTTTCATTGCAAGCAGTTATGGTGTGTGATTTAATTACTGATCCACAGCTGATCTTTTTCCAAAAAGAAATTTTTCATTCTGTAGCATGGACTGATTTTAAATTTCCTATTTTAAATATGATCTTCTCTACTAAAATTTGAACTGAGAAACATGAGAACACTCTGGAGGCGTTCTAGACAAAACTGACTCAGGATGCTTTTGGAACTCTCTCTCTCTCTCTCTCACTCGTCAGTGGATAACTTGTCTCCAGTGACCACATATAAGCCATGAACAGAAAAGACTTCTCTCAGCCAGGAAGGGGGTTTGGAGGAGGGTCCAGGGCCAGGTCGCACGCCCCTCCCTCCCCATCCTCACCCCCAACCCACAAAGAAGTGCTTTCCTCCCGACGCCATTGGTTGAGAGGCTCTGATGCAATTTCTTAGAGGACCAATCACAACCCGCACTGCAGTCTCAAGGCCCGCCCCTGCCAGGATGCAGCGCCACCTTCAAGCCAGGCCTTACCTGCTCACTTGTCAGTCTCTCAGCATTTGTTGGTCAACTTGTTTCAAGTCTGCGTCTGGACACGTTTTGGAGCTTTTAATGGTTATAGCCATTACATTTCAGATTGTGGAGAATGTACCTTTTACTTTTGAAAATGGCACATTAAAAAGCCAAGGAGAAACTGGTGTAGATCATGGTGCATTATTTATTATGCAAACTATATATATATGTATGTGTATATGTATATATATATATATAGCTAGATCCAGATATAAATATATACATATGTGCATATATATATAGCATGTCTTTTTCCTATTCGTTTCTGCTTTTAATGTACTTGTATAACTCATTGTTACTGTTGTTTTTCTATTAATCTTTTGTGAACTTTCCAATTATGTAACAAAGTATGTACAGCCTACTTTTGAACTATTTTTATCACAGTATTATTTATTGCTTTCTTTCAATAAAGTACTGAAGCCTTTTCCACTGCCAATAAAACACCCACAGAATGAGCCATGGTTAATGCTGACCATCACCTACCGGCACAAGGCGTCAAATCTGGGAGGGACAAGAGCTGGGGGGGGGGGGGTCAGGATCCCTCTGGGGGCTGGGACAGGGTGGGGGCTGGCCTTTGGCTTCAGCCTGGGACGGGGCTTCTCCGAAGCTGCTTCCTGAGATCGGAGCCAAGGGGTGGGGGCTTCAGGGACATTCCTAGGGTCCCCGCTCTGCCTGCTCCACCGTTCCCCCAGTGGTCTGGATTCTAAAAGGAGATACAGGAGCCAGTCACCCAGAGGGGAGCTCTCGTACTCTTCTGACACTTTTCTGGCCTTTTCACAGTTGAACAAAAACTTGTGGGGCTTTATTGGGCCTGCGCACATATCTTATTAACTATCTGGAGGCAGCTTGATAGCTCAAGAGCTAGACCTGAATTCAAATTCAGCCTCACACACTTAACAGCTGTATTAGCCTGAGCAAGTCAGCCGCTGTCTGCCTCAGTTTTCTCATCTGTACAGTGGGGTTGGAAGCACCTTCCCTGGGTAGTTTTGGGGATCAAAGGAGCTAATAACTGTAAAGTACTTAAGTACTCTGTAAATGTCAGCCCTTTTTATTGTCCCTGAGGCTAAATTCTACCACAGGACCGAAGCTGTTTCTTCTAGTTCAGATCAACTTTTAATCTTTTTGCTTATTAAAAAAGCAGCTGAAGAAAGCCGCACCCAAGACAGGGGGCGATCTCTCATCAATCTGTCTGCCAGAATGTGCAAGGGGAAGAAATGTTGCCAGGTCTTTCCCCTTCGGGGTCTTTCCCCTTCGCAGTTTTCCTAATGAGTGAGCTCCAAATGGCTTTCTTATTAATTACCTGTTTGCTATTTTTTTTTTTTTTTTACACCATGAAAATCACTCGATTCTTATCTACTTTTAATCTGTTGAGGCAGTTCAGGTGGCCAAGTGGTTTTTCAGTAATTTCTTGGGTTTTCTTTTTTTCCTCGTGTCTCTGGTACTTGAGATCATTCCCTTTTTTACTTTGTTTTATTAACCTGAGGGGAAAAATTGTTATATCAGGATAGTTATGTGGAGAGTAAAATTATCCCATCTACATTAAAAGGGAGACTGAGGCAGAGCTCGGTGCCAGTGGCACTTTATTAAAGGGTCGTGGTCCCTTCTAATCAAGAGGACTCTCATCTTCCTCAGGACCCGAGATGCCGCCTCCCCTTAGAGCTGTGTACTTAAAGAGTTCCAGGTATGCTAAACAGAGAATAGGGATTTCATTGATCGGAAGTTATCAGTGATGTAAGTGCTCATGAGATGGTCACCTGTTGGACAAAGTATTGTCTGGAGGTATGGAAATATCCTGGGGGACCTTCCGTGATCTCTGCCTCGCTGGACCATCACAGGCAGTAGAGGGTCTTTAGTCAACTTCCTAGAGTGAACGAAGTGAATGCGGAATCTGTAGCTCCCAGCTCTGGGGCCCTTACATGCAGAATTTGGTTAGGATTCTGTCCATTTGATTGATACGAGGGAGTCCAAATGGATTATTTCTCCCATTCATCACTCAGTTTCTATGAAAAGGGGAGATTCTATTCCCTGTTTTGTGCTCTTAATCAGCCTCCCTACATGCTGCCCAAATTGTTCTCTCGTTCTGTGTAAGGTTAGTGTTCATTGAGCAAGACCTTCGACTGGGACCACTCCTCCATCACTTGCTAGCTCTGTGATCGGGGCCAGCCACCAGACATCAGGACATCAGGATGGTCTGGATGAGCCCCACCCTAGGGGCCACTCCCTATCTCTGTGACCCTCCAATGGTCCTCTGGGAAGTTGCCTTTGTTCTGTGCTTTATTTCTTCATTTCCTTAGAACGGCGTAGCCTCTTTCAGTTGGCGAATTCCATTTTCTCCACCTTTTCCTGCTAAGTTTTTGTAAAAGACCCTCGGGTTCCGGAGAAATATCAAGAGTCCATGTAGACCGTGCCCTCAGATGGGAAAACCGAAGCTTAGGACTAGGTGAGGTCTCAGCCTCAGAAACTGCTTGAACGCCGGTGCTCTCACTCCTTTCCCACGTTCCCCTTTCCCTTTCCCCTGTCACAAGGGGAACATAGAGTGAGCTTTTATCCAATGACTTTTCTGCCAGGACAGTTCTCACTTAACACAAGAGTTCTGGGTCAAAGGTGAAAGTTGAGTTTGTTACAGGCTGGCTTTTATCAGCATCTGCCTCCAAAACAAGTCCCTGGGAAGGGATGAGCAGGCAGTGACTGGATGGGCTTCCGTTTCTCTGCCTTACTAATAAGGACATCGTACCTATGAGGAGTTGTGCCAGCTGCCCCCATTAGGGGTATGTTCGTTCATTTGAGCCAATGGAGGCCTCCATATTTTGTCATTTATTAGCTGTGTGACCTAATGCAAATAAGTTAACCTACTGACCTGCTTGCTCATCTGTGAAATGGGAAAAATGCTTGGTACTGACCTTCTGGTTGTGAGGTTCAAATGAGCTCGTTGATGGGAAAGTGTCAAAAAAGAAAACAAAAAATGTAAATAAAACAAAGACAGGAAAAAAAAGTGCCATGTGGGATTATGTAGTGCTATTAAATTGTAATGACTCCTTGGGGAATCTGTGTCATTAAACAAACAGCTCCTGCCCTCCACAGTTCCAGAGATGTAGCGCCTGGTGGCACAGTGCTTCAATTGCCAGGCCTGACACTGACTTGGGCAAGTTCTTTAACCCTGTTTGCCTCAGTTTCCTCATTTGTAAAATGGAAAAGGAAATGGCAAACCAAGAAAACCCTAAATGGCAGAGCCTGAAACGACTGAACAACCCCAGGCTGCTCTAGTCCTAATCTTGGGCTCCTGTGGCCCTGCCTCCGGGACTTTTTGGGGTTGGCCAGTTGGTTTGTTTTTAAGAGCCAGTAGTAATTCCCCTTATTTCCCCCTTTATCATTTAAAAAATATTCTCCCCAATTACATATAAAAACATTTTTAACATTCTTTTTTATGTTGAGTTCCAAATTCTCTCCCCTCTTCCCTTTTTTTTCGAGTAAATTTATTTTTTAACACATATTGCTTTATGAATCATGTTGGGAGAAGAGAGAAAAATCAGAGCAAAAGGGAAAAACCATCGAGAGAAAAAAAACAAAAAAAAAAAAACCCAGAAAGGAATTGAACATAGCATGTGTTGATTTACATTCAGTCTCCTTAGTTCCTTTTCTGGAGGCAGATGACATTTTCTCAAAGTCTATTGGAATTGCTTTGGATCTTCTCCACTTCCTGAGAGCAATTCGGTGTAGGTTATACATAGGCAATCACGAAAAAACATTTCCCTGCTATATTGAGAAGGAAAACAGATCCCTCCCCCTAAGAAAAGAAAGAAAAAAAGGAAGAAAGTTTTAAGTATTTATTTTTATTCGACATTCAGCTTTTTCTTTGGAGGTGGACAGCATTTTCCCTCGGGAGTCCTTGGGGATATCCTGGATCACTGCATTGCTGAGAAGAGCTAATTTAAGTCCAGTTGAGCATCATATAATAATTCTGTTGCTGTGTACAGTGTTCCGCTTCTGGTCACTTTACTATGCATCAGTTCATATAGCTTTCCAGGTTTTTCTGATATCATCTTGCTTTTTATTTCTTATAGAACAATATTATTCCCACAACTTGTTCAGCCATTTCCCAATCATGGGCGTCCCTTCCATTTCCAATTCTTCGCCATCACTAAGAGAGCTGCTATAAATAATTTTGTATACATAGGTCCTTTCCCCCCACTTTTTTCTTTTTTGGGGGATACAAACCTAGTATAGTAATTTCCCATTTGGAGATTGCCCTTCAAGGTTTTTTAAGTTCTTTGCTCCCTAGGGCAACCTTGTTGCTCTCCCCAGTGTAGACATGACAGCAAGTATTCAGATAATTGAAGGCACCTAGCCTCTTCCCCCATTGCTTTTCTTTCTTTTTTTTTTTCCCAGCATGAAATAATGCCCCCTCTCCCACCCCCAATTCTCTTTGCTTTTTGTTTCAGCTTTGACAATCTGGAGCAGAATGGTACAATGCTGAGGGCGGCTGATTTAGCCAAGCTGTGGGATGGAAACCGGCCTGGCTGTGTTTAATACATAGGAAAAACTTTCCAAATAAATGTTTGCTGAGCCCGAGTTGGTTTTTCAGAGCTTTCTCATCTGTGAAATATGGAAAATAGAGCATCTGCCTTCTGGGGATCGTTGAGGATCAAAGAGAAGAGAGATCCGAAGCCCTTTACAGAAAAACGTCTGACCCCGGCCCGTGCGGTGTGTTGGGCTGAGAACATTTTAAAAAACTGCATTCCAGAAAATCAGCTCTGGGTCTTTCTGCTGCTGCCATCCTTGTTCAGACTTGCCCCACCCTTCCACTCTTGCAAACCCCATTTGGGGTGCCCTCGTCAAAGATCCTGAATCTGGATCTTCTAGTTCATTTTGCAAATAGGAACGGAGGCAAATGGGATTCAGTGACTTGCCCAGAGACACATAACTAGTAAGTGTCCGAGGCTAGCCTAGAACTCAAGAGGAGTGTTCCCGACTACAGACCCTGCCCACACTTGGGGAGACGTTCAGAGCTTAAGAGGCTCTGTGGAGCCCGCAATGCCTTTTGCGAGCTGGAATGGGTGATCTCGGATCTTCGGGCCTCAGTTTCTTCCTCTGTAACACTGGGGCAGAGCTGACTGACGGGGGGATCTTCCCAGGTTTGCATTTTCTCTCTTGAGCTATTCAGGGGACAGGCGGTTTGACTGATCTGGGTGGAAGGAGGCTTTCAGGAGGGCCGGAGGAATCAGGTTCTTCCAGCTCTGTCTGGGAAGGAAATGGCCCAGCCGAGTCCGAGGCAGCGCCCGGCTGGAGGGATACACTGTGGCAGCTCCAAGCTTAAGGAATACAAAGTAGCAGCTCCAAGTTCGAGGGATACAAAGTAGCAGCGCGGGGAGGGCCGGGTTCCCATGCTCCCCACCCCCAAACCCCGAAGGGATACAAAGTATCCGCAGGGGACGCGCCGGCTCCCGAAAGTTAGCGGGAAAGCCCTGGGGGGCCGAGGGCCCAGGCGGGGGCTGGGAGGAGAAAGGAAGGAGGAAGGGAGGGAAGAACGAATGAATGGCGAAGGAGCCTGGGCCGTCCCCTGGGTTCTCGGCTGGGAGGGACGGGCAGACGGACAGACCCAAGCGGGGCAGGGTCGCTCTTAGAGGGGGCGCGGGGCGGCCCGGCAGGACCGGTTCGGCTCCGCTCCGCCGGTGCTTCCTCCGGGATCTGCATCCCGGGCCCATCCCGGTGCTGACGACACAGGAAGTGTCGCGAGCGGAAACCGCGGCTGGACCGGAGCGGCGGGGCGAGGAGAGGAGGGCAGCGCAGGGCGGCGGGGGAGCTCGGACGCACGGAGCGAGGTGAGCGCACGGAGGCGGGACCCGGAGGCTGCCCGGGGTCTCGGGGCGGCCCGGGGCGGGGGCGCCGCCGAGGGAGGCCGGGGCTCGCTCCTCCGCCCGGCCCGGCTGGAGTTTCGGGAGGAAGTGGTGGCTCTTGGGGTGCTGCGGTTTGTGGGCTGCGGGTTTGGGGCGAAGGCGGAGGAGGAGGGGGGAGGGGACGTGCTGAGCGTGGATGTGGATGGGGTCGGGGAGCCTCCTCCGCCAGCCGGGGAGAGCTGAGCCCCTCTGCAGTCTGGGGTGGAGGTGGGGGCCGTGACCGGCGAAGGGGGTGCCGTCCCCTCCCCCGCGCCCTCCCTTCCTTCCCCTCGGAGCCGGGAGCGGACGCGAGGAAGAAGGCTCAGGTAGGAGCTGGGGGCGATGCGGCGGGGGACCCAGGCCTAGGGCGCGGGCCGGGCCGGCTCGGACCCAGCAGATAAATGGGTGTGGCGCCTTCCCTTCTCTCGGGTGCGCCCGGCCTTCTGGCCTCTGGGAACGCCGGGACCCCTCCCCCTCCGCCCGAGGGCTCCTTCTGCAGGCTCCCGCTTCTGGGGGAGGGGCGGGAGGGGAGGGCTGCGGGAGCACCGGCCCGCTTCGGGGCACTGAGGGCTTGGAATCGTGGCGGAAAAAGTTCTCCTGGGAAGGGAGGGGAGCCGGGACTCTCCAATTGTGTCTTCTGGAGGACCGAGAGCCCCTGGCACCAGGGCTGCCCGGGCCGGGGGGAGGGGAGTGTCTCCCGGGGACTCCCCGACTATTCGCCGCCGGGCCCCTGGAGCCGGAACCTTGGCGCTCGCCGTCCCACCGGCCCGGGAGCCTGCGGAGAGCGAGTCCTCGCCGAGCTCCGAGCCCGTCCCGGCATTCGGCCTCCAAGCCCTCCCGGACTCTGTGGCTTTCGCTCCCTCCCAGCCTCCCCGTGAGTCAGGGCCTCGTGCACCGCGAGCTCAGCCCGCTTCTCTCCCGCCGGCTGGAGGGCTGCTGGGATCCGAGCGTTCCCAGGAGGGGCCACTTCTCCCCCCGGCGGGAGCTCCGGGCCCGGGACGGGCTGGGGTCGCGTTCTGAGCTGCTCGGCCCGGGAATCTCCTCGGGACGGGGCCAGGGCCTGGCGGCCTCTACCAGGCCATTTCTTTAAAAGATTTCCCAAGGGAAGGCATGCCCAGCCCGCTCCCACACTTCGGGGCAGCTCTGCTGGGAGGGCCGTGATGGGCCCTGGAATTCTTATCTGAGAATTGGCTGAAGGGAAAAAAAGGGAAGCTTCCTGGGGACTGGATGCTCGGCTTCTAGTGTTTGAAGGGCTCTCTATTTTACAAGGAAGACGACATCCTAGCTGTGTGACCTTGGGCAAGTCACTTAACCCCAATTGTCCAAGAAGAAAAGAAGGAGAAAGAATTAAGATTCCTTTTTTCTTGCCCCAGATTGCCCAAGTTAGTCTGGGATTGCTGAGAGGCAAATTTCGGGGGCAGGACTAGCCACAGTGTGTCTTTCTGCCCCGAAGTTAGATGGATAAGGATGGGGGGGGGATAGGCATATGGACAGATCTAGATATCCTGTTTATATATGGCTGTTTGTCTCCCACTCGATCCTGAACAGCCAAGGCTGGGACTGGTTTTTGCTTGTCCATATATTTCTCCTTAAGCACTGTTTAGCATACAGTAAGTACTTAATAAATGCCCATTTCCTGGAGGAGTTTCTTTGGGAGGAAGTGGGCTCTCCCTCTCTGGAAGTAGCCAGGCAGAGGCTGTTGGCTTGCAGGAGATATCGGGGAAGGTTGAACCAGTTGCCATTGGTGGTCCAACTCTGCCATTTATGAGAACACGGGAAGGCTGTTATAATTGAACTCAATGGGGGTGGGGGAGGGTGGTTTTCCTTGGGCATTTTCAGTCCTTGGAACCCAGACTCGAGCTGACTTTTCTAGGCTCCTAACCCTCCCCCTCAGTCCTCCTCTTTAGCACAGAACTTTAGGAATGTTCTTTTCCCTGCCCAGCTACCACCCAAAGTCAGGCCTTTCACCTGGATTTTAGTAACAGCCTCCTCCTGGCCTCCCTGTCTCCTCAGCCTTTCTCCCAGCAGGTTTGGCCAGAATCCTCCCTCTGCCCACACCACACACTCCGTTCAATCAAGTCGAATCTCCAAGCATTGCTTCAGTTCCTCCCGGGTGCTCAGCTCTGTGCTGAGGGCTGGAGACACAAAGAAAGAAAGGCCCAACAGCCTCTGCCCTTACTCAGAAATCCCGGGGCTCCTTGAATCCATTATCGAGTCAACTGTTTGGCATTTCAAGCCCTTCCCAGCCAGCTGGACTCCTTGCTATCTTTTATCTTCTCCTGTTTTACTCCCCCTCTGTTCTCCAGTCTAGCACCCCGGCCTTACACCCAGCCCTTGTTTCCAGTCTCCAAGCACTTCCATTGGGGGTTCCCCTGCTTGAAATGTCCTTCCTCCTCCTCTGCCTCTCAGCAGTTCCAGCCTCCTTTCCTCCCTTCCCTCTCAGAACTGCTTCCGTGGATCTGATTGTTTTCAGCCTTTTTTTCCAATTAGAGGGAGAGCTTCTTGAGGGGAGGGGAAGCGTTTGTGCCTTTTTATCTTTAGGTCTTATGATGCTTGGCACATGGTAAGTGGACTGGCCTTGGGGGCTTCCTTGTGTTTCCACCCCAGGAGGCCCTCCTGCCCCACTGATCTCTGTTTTCTGCAGCTGGCTCTCTCCCCATGCAGCCTTCTCGGACATCTAGAGTTTCCCTCCCTTGCTGGGGTCGCCATATTGGTGTCAGATTAATACACATTCTCTTTAGCCCAGAACTTCCATGCCTCAGTCTCCCCAAGGAGCACATACAGCAAGCATTGGCCTGATCGGGTTACTTCCTGGTTTTGTTGTTGTGGTTGTTGTTAACTCCATTTGGAATTGTCTTGGCAACAATGCTGGAGGGGTTTGTCATTTTACAGATGAGGAAACTGAGGCAAACTGTGTTCCGTGACTTCCCCAGGGTCACATAGCTAGTGTCTGAGGCCAGATTTGAATTGAAGATCAGTGTGACTCCAAACATGCCCTCTGTCCATTGTACCATCTCCTAACCACCCACTTTGTAGCACCACCTGCCTAGCACTTAGCTACCCATGTTATTTTCTAGCATCACCTGCCTACCCGTGTTACTTTGTAGTACCACCTACCTACCTCTGTTACTTTGTAGCATCACCCCCTAGCACCCATATTACTTTGTAGCACCATCTATCTACCTCTGTTACTTTGTAGCATCACCCCCTAGCTCCCATATTACTTTGTAGCACCATCTATCTACCTCTGTTACTTTATAGCATCACCCCCTAGCACCCATATTACTTTGTAGCACCATCTATCTACATCTGTTACTTTGTAGCATCACCCCTAGCTCCCATATTACTTTGTAGCACTATTTATCTACCTCTGTTACTTTATAGCATCACCCCCTAGCACCCATATTACTTTGTAGCACCATCTATCTACATCTGTTACTTTGTAGCATCACCCCTAGCTCCCATATTACTTTGTAGCACCATCTATCTACATCTGTTACTTTGTAGCATCACCCCCCTAGCACCCATATTACTTTGTAGCACCATCTATCTACCTTTGTTACTTTATAGCATCACCCCTAGCACCCATATTACTTTGTAGCACTATTTATCTACCTCTTACTTTGTAGCATCACCCCCTAGCACCCATATTACTTTGTAGCACCATCTATCTACCTCTGTTACTTTATAGCATCACCCCCTAGCACCCATATTACTTTGTAGCACCATCTATCTACCTCTGTTACTTTATAGCATCACCTACCTACCCATGTTACTTCCTACTCAAAGACATTCAGTGATTTCCAATTTTTAGGCTTAAGTTTGTCTGGAAAAGGCCTTTATAACCTGACCTGACCTCCCTTCCCAGGCAGATTCTACCTTATTCTGTCATCCACACACATACTCTCTTGGGTCCAGTTCAGAGGGTTTTCTCTTTTCTCCTTACAGGAGACACCCACTCTCTTATTTCCATATCTTCCCTGTCTGGAAGGCACCCCCTCCCCCCTCTCCTTGCAGTTGGGCTCAAACATCACCTTACTATGGAGTTTTTTCTTATCTCCCACTGCTGGGACCCTCCTCTTGAAACCACCTTGTATTTGTTTTCAATTTCTGCTTTGCCTACCTTTTTGTTAGCATGTTGTTTCCCCGATAGAATAATTAATAACAATAACTGGTATTTTTATAGTGCCTTACACATGAACCTCACTTTTTCCCTCAATGTAACTATGGAGGCAGTTGCTTTGATCTTTACTTAATATCCTCATTAGGTTAAATGATACCCAGGAGGCATCTGATGATGCAGGATTTGAACTCAGGGTTTCCTAATTGCAATTGGGCACTTTATAAAACTACTTCACTGCCTCAAGCTAAACACTGCACTTGGGAACTTTGGGTTTTGTCACCTGGCCTTAGAGAGGTGTGAGAACTACCATAGAAGTTCCTCAGGTGGGATTGGGTCTGGGAAGTGAGCAGCAATGTTATGGGCCAGAACTCTCAACTTGAAACAAGGAGCTAAGTCAGTGGAATTGATAGAGATCCCAAGAAAACCCCAAAAAGAGAATATTACATTTTAGAGAAGAATATTACACAGCACGGCTCGAGCTGGGCCTCAGTGGGCACTGGGGCTGCCACTAGTGGTACCTGTGGGATTTGAGCCAATCTGCTCAGATTTTGATGCAGTATCATGTACTTCTTGGGGAAGACAATCCACCAGAGACCCTCAGAAATGGGTGGTTGCTTAGCCTCAAAGAGTAATTGTTAACAGTGCCCCAGAATTCTGTGCTTGACCTTGGCTCCCGCATGCTTTTGTCAATGGCTTGGATCAAGCTGTAATTAGCGGATTCATCGAATTTGCAGGAGGCACCGAGCTGGGACTGAGGGCTGACACAGGAGTTGAGAGTCAGCATCCAAAATCAATCAGTGGGCGTGCGTAGAAGTGGCAGCCTCTGTGCTAAGGCCTGGGATACAAAGCAAAAGCCCAGACAGATCTTTCCAGAAGCTTATCTGATAGATTGGCCTATTGGGCTGGATCCAATTGCATGAAATTCCTAGGGATGAGGGGAAGGGAAGAAGCCTTTGTGTGGTACCTGTTTTCTGCCAGTTCCTGTGCCAAGTGCTTTGCAGATATAATCCTACTTGACAAATGTAAATAAAGATTACACTTGGGAGCAAGAAATCAACTTCATGAATTGCACATGTTGAAAATTTTAGAACAGGATTTTTTAAGGATGAATGTTGGAAATTATCCATGTTTTTTTTTTTTTTTTTTTTTCATTTTAAACTAAGGCTTTAAAAAATTAACTTCATGGGTATACGATGAGTCACATGACTAGATAGGCAGTTTTGAAAAAGATCTGGGGGTTTGAGTGGACTGCAAACTATATAAGAAAGCAGAGGACTATAGCTTTTTCAGGTAGCTTCAGGAAGGTAGAGTTTACAGGCAGAGGGATGTCCTCTGCTTCCTTTAGATCTCATATTTAGTTCTGGGGACAGGGACAAACTGGAGAATGTCTGGAGGTGAGCAGCCAGGGTGGTGCAGCAGGAAGATTATTTGAAGGAAATGGAAAGAGAGCTTGGAAAAGATGAGGCTTTGGCTGGGTCTAAGGGCTGAAGGGTTGTCAGTCATCTGGAGGCAGGAACTGATTTGTTCTCTTTGGTCTCTGAGCAGGCTTTTGACTGATGGGGGAAGGGAAGGCTCAAAGAAGTGGTAGGGGAAGATACAAAGAAGCTACTTGAAGTTGGAGGTCACCAAGATTTTCCTGCCTCTGCTGTCTCCCCTAGGACTCTTCAAGCCATGTCTAGATGCCAGCTTGTCTGCCCAGCACAGGAGACCGGGCACTCCCTTTGGGGAGCGTTTGGCGTGAGGTGCCATCTAACTGGTCCTGTGAGTCTGCCCTGGGGATATAAAGTTACCCCATTGCACCGGCCCTGCCTGTTGTGCATATGAATACTAGCCTAGAATTGGAAAGTAACCTAGAACCTAAGTTCTTTGAAGGAGAGACTCCTTACCCATAGCAATGGCTAAGTGTGAGTTAGCATTTATTACCTGGCCTGGTGCGATGCCCCGTGGAAGTGCTTTCCAATTATTATTTCATTTGATCCCATGGTTGTTGCTATTGTTCTTTTGTGTCTGACTCTTAGTGATACTGGAGAACCTTGTTTCTGCCACAGCCATTTGGATATTTGTCATTTGTGGGTCATTCAAAAATATTAACTTAGGAGATCATGGTACTTAACTTTCCACTCATCACCTGCAGTTGCTTTAGCAAAACATTTCAAGGGCCTTAAACAGGCTCAGCTGTGGGCAGCACATCCCCCACCCCAGCTGTAGACCATCACACCCTTCCTACCTCCACCATCTCCCAAAGTCTTCCAAGCTCATATTTGTTGCTTCCATGACGTTATCTCTTCTTCTATCTTGTTCTCTGCTGTCCCCTTTTCCTTTTTGCTTTTAGTCTTTCCCAATGTCAGTGAGTCCCATCTTTTTTTTTTTTTTTTTTTCCCAATGAGTCCCATCTTTTCATTATGTGGTCAAAACATTTAAGCTTACCCTAGCAGGTAGGTGCTATTATTATACCCATTTTGCAGTTGGAGAAACTGAGGCAGGGGGCACAGAAGTGACTGCTGACTCTAACCCTAAGTGACTGAAGCTGGAATCGAACTCCTTTACTTTGGGTCCGTTGCTTTATAGCATCCCCGAGCTGCCCCCCCCCCCCTTTTATCTTGTGGATCTCACTCTCTGTTCTGTCTTTGTGCTTCATCAGGGCTTGCTATTGCCTCCTCAATGAGCCTGTAAACTCCCAGAACATTAGAACCACACTCTGTCCAACCATCCTGCCTCTCCCAGGACAGCACGCCACATAAGCCCAGCAGAGGGGTCGAGCCTCCTGGAAAAGCAGAGGCCTTCCCTGGCGAGGCTGGACATGGGGGGGGGGCAGCTCTTTAGCTGTGGCCCTTGTGCCCAATCTAACACTTAAGATGTGGTGGCTCGGGGCAGAATCCTGGAGAAGGTTATGGGATCAGAAATTATGGCATTGAAGCCGATTGCTCATGTCTTCTTTGTTCTGTATATGGGGATGGAAAGACCCAAATGAGCAGGTCCTGCCCTCTGGGAGCTTACTGTCAGCTGCCTCTTGGAGAGTCTTAGATGTAGCTTTTTTGAGAAAACTGCACGTGGCCCCAGCACAGCCAAAGGTTCCCCACACGGCCCCTGGTATCACTTTCTTCATCTTGAATCTGTTTTGTTCCAGGGGGAGAGGAGGAGTGTCTAGTTCAGACTGTTTTAGCATCTAAATCAATTAGTAAACATTGTATCATGAGCCCTGTGCCAGGGGCACATGTTAAGCCCTGGGGATACACATGGTGACAAGAGACTGGCCCTGGCCCCCTGGAGCTCCCAGTTGATTGGAGGAGACCAGATGTAAACTGCTACAGAAAGTAAATATTATAAATAGGACATAATGAACACAGGGAAGGCACTCCCTTATTTTAATTTTAATTAGGAAGGGTTGAGAAAGGTTTCCTATAAAAGATGGGATTTTAGTTAAAACGGGAAGGAAGCCAGGAGGTGAGGTTGAGGAGGGAAAGGTGTTCCAGGCTTGGGGCACAGCCAGAAAAAATACCTGGAGGTGGGAGGTGGAGGATCTTGTGCATGCAACCACCCAGAGGATCAGGAATCCACGGTGGGGACAAATGTGTATGAAAACCGGAAAGGTAGGAAGGGTCAGGGTATGATTGACTAAAACAGCATTTTGTGTTGGAACCTGAAGGCACTGCGGACCCACTGGGATTTACTGGGTTTGGGGGGGAGGGGACTGTGGGTGACATGGTTGAACCTTTGGGGGAGAGGGAAGAGACTTGAAACTGATAGACTCAGCCCCAGGCTATCGCAATAGTCCAGGGTGATTAATTCTGGACCACAGCGATGGCGCAGCAGGAGAGAAGGGGGCGAATTTGAGAAATGTTACAGAGTGACATTGAAGGACCTTGGCCACAGCCACGAGAGAGAATGGAGAGCCCCGGTGGCTCCTGGGTTGGGAGCCCCGAGGGACTGGGAGGAGACTGGGAGAAGGGGGTATTCTGGACGGTGATAGGAGGAGGGGTTGGGGGGAAAGATCCCATGGATTTGGGGGTGTCTGCTGGATATACGGGACCAGGTGTCTGAAAGGCAGAGTTTGGAGGTCAGCAGAGAGGTGGGGGCAGGAGAGGGAGCTGAGTATACCAGGAGCTGGTCATAAAATCCAGGGAGCTGCCGGGCTCACCCAGTGAGGTAACCTCCAGGGAGAGTCGGAGCCTCTTGTGGTTTGTGGCCAGGGCCTCCAGCCCCATTTCTCACTTCCTCAGTTTCCCGGCTTCTTGATTTCTTGGCTTCTCACTCCAGTAACTTTACCTCTTCATTATCTATTCAGCTCCTTCTCTGCTCTTCCATGCTGTGGCCATGGGCACTGCAACCAGCTAACTGGCGGCAGGAGAGACTGGTTTTCTCTCCTCATACTGGTCTGGGACCATTTGATCCCTCGCTGACTGCTTGCTTTTCAGCCCACTTTGCTTAAATCTTCAGGAGGCGCGCGATATCCCAATGTTAACCTAGTGAAGCGAAAAATGGAACTCTGTTTTCTGCAACTTGGAGGAGTTTTCTTCTGAGGGCTGAGCCAGTGACCAGGCATTTCCTCTGTGTGTGAGTGTGTGAGTGTGTGTGTGTGTGTGTGTGTGTGTGTGTGTGTGTGTGTGTGTGCGCGTTAGCTGGGGGCTGGGGGCTGGGGGGCAGGAGGAGGGAAGGACATGGCTAGGCTGCTGCTCGGTGTTTCCTTTGCATTTATCTGGGCTCCGAGCCCCAGGTAGCGGCTGATTCTGATCAGCACAGGCTCTTTTTGGACTCAGTGACCCGGTTACTAAAATCGGAGGCTCCTCTGGCAGCGTTCGGGGAGCGCTCCCAAATGAGGCGGCTCAGAGCCTTCCTGAGCGCTGGCTCTCGGCTTTCTTGCAGACGGCCGGCACATTTCCTGGCGGCTTACAGAAGTGTTGGAGCGGCCTCCGGTGAGAAGTCCTCCGTCCTCAGCTGGGAACAAAGGTTGGTCCATCACACGAGCTCTTAGCTCTCCCTTTCTCCCTCTTTAAAGAAAATCATAGAATTACATAGAGTTTATACAGCTTCTTAAGGTTTGCAAAAGATTAGACACGAATTCTCTCATTTGGGCTTCACAACAATCCCAGGAGGTCAGTGTGATTGTTTTCCCTATTTTACAGGTGGAGAAATAGAGGCACAGAAGTGCCTTGCCTCGGGTTATCCAATTGGGAAGTGTTTGAGGCTGGAATTGAACTCCGATAACTCAGACTCCCATCCAATATTGTCCATTGCACTACATAGCTTATTCATAAAACAGTCCTAAAATTATAGACGTGGCAAGAGAGCCTCCTGGGTATATAGATACGAACAAAAAGGAGGGTCCTGATACTCAGGGAGCTGGAAAGGGCGTGAGGGAGGGGTGCTGGAAAGAGGAGGGAGAAGGCCCGGGAGAGGAGAGAGGATGATTGCAATGGTGGACCAGTTCCAGCAGTCATCCACAGGCCCTCTAGGCCCAATCTGAAAGTGCCGCTCCTTGTCTGTGCTCCCACCCTAGTGAGTGTTGGGATACGAACCCAGCACTTCTGCTTCCAGTTTCTTTACTGATCACTGCACCAAGCTGCCAGGAGAACACTGTGGCCCTGGCAATACTATCCCCTGAAAATCGTTACCACGTGGCCATTTTTCAGCATGAGAAGCGCTTTGTTTTCTTTATTTGGCCTGGATTTCCCTGATCTAGTTTGATCCTAGGATTATTCTAGGCCCCTTGAGGATCAGGCCGGTCCTGACTTGGAAGGCCCAACCCAGTTTGGGAAAAACTGGACTTAGTAGTTTCTTTCTATATCTGGCTGATGCTATGAATGGCTTTGTTTGTTTAATTATTTTCTGAATGTGACGTCTGTTCTGTGGGGTTTTTTTGAGTTTTCTGAGATGTCGGGAAACATGAATGCACAGTCGTGGTATCTCCTTTACTTGGGTATTTTGTGTCTGTGAGTTTTCCAAGTTTGGATAATTCAGTGATTCCTTTTTTGAAACTTACATTTCCAGCTGCTTTGCATTTGGGGCAATTTAATTTTCCACAGTAAAAAGTATACTGTTTATTGCATCTATTGATTTTTTTTTTCCCCCTTTGGAAAATTTAAAATGGTTTTCTCCAGTTGGCTACTTCTTCATTAAGTTTTCTCTTTTTCTCCCTCCCCCCCTTTACTTTCATCCCTTCCCTCCCCCTCCTAGTCTGCTATTTTCACCTCTCTCCTCGTTTCCTGTCCTTTTTCTTCTTCCTTTCTCTTCTCCTTTCCTCTCTTTTCTTGTCTGATTTTTCTACTTGGTTTAGGCATTCTGCCATTTCTCCTCCTTTTCTTTGAATGTGGCCCTTCCCCACCCAAGGACGTCTCTCGAAAACTCTCGTGTGCCTGCTTTTTCTATGTCTGTCGTTTCTGACTCGTTGCTCTGCAGTATTTTTGGTAACTTTATTTCAAAAACATGGGAGATCTCTGTTTTTTACCAGACACGGCTTCCCGTCTCACTCTGCCCTCTTTACAGTCTTTGCATCTGAGTCTGAGTTTTTAGGGACTTGAGAGGTGAGGAAGCTGAGGTCCAAAGAGGGGAAGGCCATGTCCCTTAGGCAGACGAGGCAGAGCTAGGATGTTCATGACCTTCCCCCTCTCTAGTCCAGCCAGTGAGTCTGACGGCTGCCGGTTCCCTCGGGGAGACTTTCCACCCCTGCTCAACCATGGTCAGAATTGGAAGCGTCCCAGCTTTAGAGTTGGAGGAGACCTTCAAGGTCACTGACTCCAAATCCTTTGCTTTGTAGAGGAGGAAACTGAGCCTTAGAGAGTTGAAGGGTATTAAACCAGTTAGGAGGTCTATGGCAGGATTTGAACTCAGCTCCAGCCTGGGGGAGGGAATGTAACACAGCAGGGTGCTACCTCCACCAATTCTCCCAGGATAGAACTTTAGTTGTATTTTTGGTTGTCTTTGTTTGACTCATTTTAAAAAGTTGTAGTTAGTTTTTATATTTTTGTGTCTAGCTCTTTCTCTTTTGCTGTTTTGTTTTCGAGTGGCGCTATGGATCCCACCTCCCTTCACTTCTGTGTTGGATCGGTCCCTTTGGAGGAGGTGATTTCTGTGGCCAATAAACATGTTAAGCACTTTTTATGGCTGATCAGGCAACATTTATTAAGCACTTACTCAGTGCCGATGGAGGAAGGGCAGCCAGCCCCTTGGGTGGAGTCCTGGCGAGAACTTTTGCCAGCATGGGCCGTCGGGAATGAGTGACTTTCTATGTTGTTCTGAGATGCATTTGAGTCTCTGAGAGAATACACCAAATGCAGCGCTGGGAATACACAGGAAAAGCCTGTGGTGATATAAAAACTTGGGACTCCCCAGCCCTAAGCTTTTAAAAGTCTGGTTGGGAAGTTGGCTGCTGTTAAGAAGTGGTTGGAAATCTCCTTGCCGTGACTGTGGGTGCCCGGGTAGGAAGTACCAGGTTTGGGCAAGTTCCTGATTGCCTCCCTTGCCCAGCCTGGCTGTTCTTGTAAGTGAAAGGCCGATCCTTGGTTTCCCTTTGGCGTCCTGTGCTCAGACTTGGACCATCCGTGGATAGGGTGGGTTAGACAGGGCGCATAGTAGGTCCTCAGGCCTTTTCCACCTTGTGTCAGGCTTGAGAATTTTTTCACAGGGCCAGGGGCCTTGGAGGCCAAAGTCACAGGCTACGCGTGAGATGCCCAAAGCGAGCTTCGAGTGAGTTTCAATAAGACCAATGGTAAATAGCTTTCCATTCGGTGTCAGCTTTTTTTCAGTGGTTTTGCAAAAAGAAGACTAAGTCCCTTTCATATTCTGGCTCATAAATTGTGGGGTTTTTTGTGGTCAAGTTGTGCCTTTTGTAGATTTTTCAAAAGTCATTTTGCTGGCGTCAGGTTTTTTCCCTCCTTTTCTTGAGTAGGGTGGTTTTTTGTTTTGTTATGGTTTTTTTTTTTTTTTAATATGAAACAAAAGCCTTTAGTCATATAATCCTCAGGAATGCCTGGTCACAAGTGAATTAGGCAGTATATCTGGGACATGCTCCCGAAAGGATAACGTGCTGTTGGTCTTTCTGGAGCACTTCTGTGCTTTTGGAGGGCAGGCGCAGCCTTGGAAAGACAACTTGTCCAGAGGCTCTGGAGTCGCACCTCTGGGCATTTTTCTGCCCTTATGACCCCTGGGCCACTCCCTCCCCCTGTGACCCAGTGGGACTTACTACTTCTCTGTTAAACGGAGACCATGGTGATCCAACACATCCTGGTGCTCCACGAATGGGGATTCTGATGTGTGAGCTCACCTGAGGGTCCAGACAGCCCAAGATCAGGCTCTGTTCTTCCCAGGGAGACAATTCCAGGATCCGGCTAAGCTGAATCCTGGCCTAGGTCACTCCAGGAAGTTTAGAGTGTGTCCTAAAGATGAAATGAATCCACTTGTGTTCTTTCTCTCTTGGAATAGAGCCAGGGATTCTTCCTGGGGTCTAAATAAGGACAGAAGCCCAAAACCAGTTTTTAGCTCCAGCGTCAGGGGGTGTGGCAGCCACGTAGTGTGCTGGGCTCTGAGTTGGAAGGATGTTGATCCACTAGCTGTGTGACCCTCCTCTGTCAGATGGGGTGGTGACAGTAGCTACATCCGGGCTTGTTGGGAAGCTCATGTGACGTGATATGTGGGGAGAACGTTGGGCCCCTAGAAGGACCACCCCCATGTCAGCTGTCTATTGTCATTGCCATCAGCAGGAGGAGTTTGTCAGTGTATATCCCGAGTGGGGGGAGGAAATCTTCATTTTGTAGAATTTTGGAACCTTTATGTCACTATGGAGATGCTCTTCATCCAAAGTCAGGGATGTTTCCATCTTCCCAATTGCCCTAATGAACAGCCGTGTGATCTTTCAGATGTGGAAAGCTTCAGCAGGACATTCTATATCTGTCAGCAAGGATGATGAGGGGGCCGATGACTGGGAAACCGACCCAGATTTTGTGGTAGGTCCAGCTTGGTCATTTTCTTATTTTTTCCTTAAATTTATGTGTCTCCAATTTAATTTTTTCTCAGAAGTATTGTAGGTTTCCAAATAGATGTAAACATAGTTTTCAACATTCACTTTTCTAAAACTTCGTGAGTGTTGCAATTTTTTTTCTTTCCCTTTCTTAACCTCCCTCCTCCCCAAGACAGCAAACAGTCTATCTTCTACTACTACTACTACTACTACTGCTATTACTACTACTATTATTATTATTATCTACTACTATTATTGCAGTCTATTATACATGTACAATCAGACCAAAAGGGAAAAAAGCAAAAGCAAGCACGCACACAGAAGGGTGAAAATAGTATATTTTGGTCCACGTTCAGTCTCCATAGTTCTTTCTCTGGATGTGGATGTTATTTTCCATCCCAAGTCTATTGGAATTGTCTTGCATCACCAGTTGCTGAGAAAAGCTAAGATTCTCATAGTTGATCATCCTCACAGTGTTGCCGTTACTTTGTACCATGATCTCCTGGTTCTGCTCACTTCTCTCAGCATCAGTTCCTGTAAATCTCTCCAGGCGTCTCAGAAATCATCCTGCTGATTCTTTCTTACAGAACAATAATAATATTCCATAACATTCATATCCCTTAATTTATTCAGTCATTCTCCAACTGATGGGCATCCACTCAGTTTCCAGTTCCTTGCTGCTACACAAAGGGCTGCCACAAACATTTTTGCCCATGTGGGTCCTTTTCCCTCTTTCATAATCTCTTTGGGATCAGACCCAGTAGTGAGACTGCTGATAGACATTTGTATAGTTCTTTGGGCATGACTCCAAATTGCTCTCCAGAACAGTTAGGCCATTTCACAACTCCACCAACAATGTATTAGTGTGTCAGTTTCCCTTCTACGTCCCCACCTTAAAAAAAAAAAAGTATATATGTGTTTACATACACATATATATATTCTGTGTGTGGAATGTGTGTGTGTGTGTGGAGTGTGTGTGTGTGTGTGTGTGTGTGTGTGTGTATGTGTGTGTGCATTCATATATACTTTAAGAAAAGGCTTCTAGATTGTCTTCTCTCATCTATTTCTTTGCAGAATGACGTCAGCGAGAAAGAGCAAAGATGGGGTGCCAAGACGGTGAAAGGGTCTGGGCATCAGGAGCACATCAAGTAAGGGGGGGGTTCTTTGCCTTTGTCCTGGCCAAATTGAGGGGAGGGAGCTGGTCAGAGAACCCAGGGCTCTCCTTGTCTCAGGCTTATGCTTCAGAGGCTGGTGTTCCAGGGAGTTAATGATTAATCGTTAATCATTAACTCCCTGTGTGCAGCACAAACTCCATTTAGGGTGCAGGAGTCAGTATAGAACTGCCCGGCAGCCCTGGTAGGTGGCTGTGTGGGGGTGTTCCCCCATTTCCTTTCTTAGCCAAGCCTTCCTGAGCTCCCCCGTGTCTGAGGGATGGCTTTGTCCCCAGGATCCAGCAAGCGCTCAGTGGGTGGAGCCCAGAGCTTGGTCCCACCTGCGCAGTGGGCCCTGAAGATCAGAAAACAGCCTGACATGTGTCACTGGGTCACTCAGCTGTGGACGTGACTTGACGTCTTTTCCGAGAAAGTCAAGAAGGCCGATCCTTAAAAAGCCAAACATTCCCATCCCAAAGCTGTTTCCGTGAACCATTTGAAGGCTAAATTCTCACACTTTTTGAGGTTCATAGATAGATCAGATAAAGCATTTATTAAATACCTACTGTGTTCCTGACAGTGCTAAGAGGTGGAATGCAAAATACAAGCTGACAGAAACCAGTCTCTGCCCTTGAGGAGTTTCCGTTCTACTGGGAGAAGCAAAGATCCCTAGGCGTTGAGGTTGGGGAGGAGGGGGGAGGCAGAGACCAGTCCTAAGACTCCTGCCTGGCAGGTGAGCCTCCTCAAAGGGAGGTCCTGAGGAGCATCTCCCCCAAGGCGGGAAGGCCTGTGGGCCGGAGAGCTCTTTTTAGCTTCTTGGGAAGTGTGTGTCTTGATTCCAGGTCTTATAGAATCAAGTGGACATTTTTTCTGGAGAAGGGCCAGGAAAGTCAGCTTGAAGCAGAAGCCTTCCCCCTCCCCCAGACCCTTCCTGCAGGGATCTCAGCGCTGGGACGCTGTTGAGCAGCACCCCTGGAGCAGCTGTGAAGCCTCCTGGGGCTTGAGCCTGCCAGCACTGAGGGCCTTCTGGCCGGCACGAGCTTCTCCAGTAGCCTGGGCCGGTTCCTCATTTGGTCAGATCAGTTGTAGTTTTCTTTTTTCTTTTTTTTTTTTTTTTTTTTTGCTCTCTGCTCTCTCTGGTTTTGAGATGCTTTAGAAAAAGGGAATCGGTGTAGTGACGTCTGTCAGTATAGACCTTCAGGGGCCCACCTCTCCGTGGATTTCTTAGAGCTCATCACTGTATTTGAGGCTAAGGGACAGGACGGGGCATTTAGAAACTGAGCCCCTTTCAGGGCTCCCTAGAGCATTAGGACTCGATTCTCATAGCAGCTAGCAAGAAATATATTCGTAAAGTACTTACTCTGGGCCAGACACTGGGGATGAAAAAAAGGACTGAGGCAGGTATCTTGTGCCCAGAGTGGCTGGGGGGCCACACAGTGCCCAGCCCTGCTCCCTCCTCTCCGGTAGGGCACGAGGCTTCTCCCCCAGAAAATGGGGGCCCATCCTTGGGCCCTGGACAGCCTTCAGGCTGCAGGCTACCAGCTATCAGAGAGTCAGGAGGAAAGGATCATGGGAAAAATGGGCCTGTTGTCCAAATAAGTCATTTGCACCCATCTTTGATGAGAGCTGCTAAGTTCAAGTCTCTCTGCTGGGGGTTAGAGATAGGCCCTTTTTCTCAATGTTGATGGGATTGGTTAGTTCAGTTAAAGAGCGCAGCCTCTGTCTGAGCGCCTCCTGGTCGTCACATATTCCGCTCGGTCTGGTTTGTGACGTGGCTTTTCTGTGAATGATAGGAATCCACAGGATTCCTGGACTGCGGCCAGTTGGTTCCCTCGATTTCCTCATTCTTGTCTCTCCCTCACCCACAAGTCTGTAGGTGCATTGCTCTAACCCAGAGTCAGGCGTGTGAACAAATAGAGCACTATCTTTTGTCCCTGAGGATGGGAAAGAGTCTTCGGCTTTCAGGTCCAGGGATTTCTCTCTCCATGGTCTCATTTACAAGGGGTGGACCTATTTTCCCTCAAAGTGTCATGGGGCCTTTGGGATGCTGAGAGAGGGGCCACCTTCACTAGCTGACTGCAGAGCACACGATGAGGATCAGTGGAAGCTGGAGCTCTGGGAACTTCCTGAACCATGAGACCGGGATTGGTGGGGGAGGAACGGGGGGGAGGGACTACATACCTTATCTGGGGGAGGGGAGAACCAGGAGAAATGTTCTGCTCTGTAATTTTCCTCCCTTTTATTTCAGCATACACAAGCTGAGAGAAAATGTTTTTCAAGAACACCAGACCCTCAAGGAGAAGGAGCTCGAGACAGGACCCAAAGCATCCCATGGCTATGGAGGAAAATTTGGTGTGGAGCAGGACAGAATGGATAAAGTAAGTTGGGAGGTGCAAACCTCTCTCTAAAGTGGCGGTGACGGAACAGTGCATGGGTCCCATTGTTTCTACCCAAGCAGCTGAAAACTCTGGATGAGAATGATGCAAATGCAGGAGAAGGCAAAAAACTTGGCTCTTCGGGTCTGGAATTTGGTGGTGGGTTTCCTATTTATTTACCTCAAAATTTCATAGAAACCCATGTGGCGGCCAGTCCCATTCATGGTGGGGGTAGATCAGGGTCTTTGACCTGGGCAATAACCGTTCTTAACCTCTGCGGCGTCCTGGACGATCTTGATGGGCCATGGGTGATTCCCTGTTGATTCCTTCAGAGAACAGCGGTACCAAATACATCCACTAAAATGCACAGGGTTACAAAGGAGGTGAGGGAAGGGATCAGTGTCTGGTGCTAACTGTGGCCAGGATTGGCAGAAGCAGCCAGTTGGCGGCCAGCCTGAAACACCCAAAGTCCAGACCACCATGTGGCTGGGACGATCGCCAGATCTGACCCAAAGCTATCGGAGTTTCTTCAAATCTTAAATAAACTTGAAAGACTAAAGGTATAGATTGAATCTATACTGAGAGGCTGAGGTTGAAGTCACTATTTTTAAAAGCTTGTGGGCAGATCCTCATTCAAGCGATCGTTTCTGGCTTTTAGCAGAAGCCAAGGGAAGTCTTTGACTCAACACATCAACTCCCGTCTGTTTCTTTTGACAGTCCTTTGCCTCTTTCCTCCCGGCTAATTTTAGAGCCCGTGGGGGTTTGTTCCCGAAGGGCAGGTGTTGGAGACAACTGTCTTGTTCTGGGACCGTGGTCATTCTCCACATTGCTGCCAGGCCTTAGAGTTGCCTGGTTTCTGGGTCCTCTTGATCCCTGCCTGTCTTCCTGCCCTGGATGGGAGGGTAAAGATCAGCTGTTGAGCTAGTTCAGGTGTAGTTTCTTTTTGTATTAAATCTTTTACTTGGACAACAAGATGACACTATGCTCATTGGGGACCATAACTGGTTTATAGTCTATTGGTATAGAGCCTTCCAAATGAAGATGTCAATCCCAAATTAGTCACGAAATCAAGTATTGGCTTATAAGAAAGGATGACTTTGTCACTTATCTCTTTGCCTCAGGGAGCTTTGTGGGAGCTAAGTCATGGGAAGTGGTAAGAAGGAGCTTCCTGGGCTTGGAGAGAGGAGAGAAAGGAAGAGGGTGTCCACATCCCAAGGACTCTCCCACCTCCCAAGTCTGGAATTCCTTGCAATTAGGTGGAGCTGGGTGAGGTTTCTTATGGAAGTTGGACTCTGAACTCTGGTTGGGGATGTCATAATAGGGAAGTAATAGGAGACCTGTCAGACTGGTACTTAACCCTTTGTTGGCGTCAGCCACTTGCCACCTTTCTACAAAAGTCATTCAAGAGATTGTTGTCTCCTTTCAATTGTCTCTTCAGGCTTGATTGAGCTACAGCAGAGGAGAGGGGAGTGTTGAGGGATTCCCAAACTGTCAATCAGAGGATGTTTATTAGGGGAGCAAGCTGAGGCCTGCTTCAAGATTGTATTGTTATTTATGGTGCCATTTGGGGACCTTTTATCCTTAATCACTAATGTTCAGCTCACAGCAACCCCTTGTGAATTGTTTGCTATGTGCAGAGGGCTTTAATTTTTTTTTTTTTTTTAATTATAGCTTTTTATTTACCAGATATATGCATGGGTAATTTTTCAGCACTGACAATTGCCAAACCTTTTGTTCCAACTTTTCCCCTCTTTCTCCCTGCCCCCCAGATGGCAGGGTGACCCATACATGTCAAATATGTTAAAGTATAAATTAAATACAATATAAGTTAAATACAAATACATGTCCAGTTGTTTCGCTGTACTAAAAGAATCGGACTTTGAAATAGTGTACAATTAGCCTGTGAAGGAAATAAAAAATGCAGGTGGACAAAAACAGAGGGATTGGGAATTCTTTGTAGTGGTTCATAATCATCTCCCAGAGTTCTTTCACTGGGTGTAGCTGGTTCAGTTCATTACTGCTCTATTGGAACTGATTTGGTTCACCTCATTGTTGGAGAGGCCATGTCCGTCAGAATTGATCATTCATATAGTATTGTTGTTGAAGTGTATAATGATCTTTGCAGAGTGCTTTAGTAGGCACTGAGGGGAATGTAAAATGTAGATAACCCTAATTCCTGTCCTTTTGGAGCTTATGGTTTAATGAGGGTGTTCCACAGATATCTCTGTAATACAAAGTGATAGAAAGTAAGTGTGTGTGTGTGTGTGTGTGTGTGTGTGTGTGTGTGTGTGCGTGCGTGCGTGCGTGCGTGTGAGAGAGAGAGAGAGAGAGAGAGAGAGAGAGAGAGAGAGAGAGAGAGAGGGAGGAAGGAATGATAAGGCAACAAGCTTTTATGAAGTGAGCCAGGTGCTACTGATACAAAAAGTGAGATGTTAGTTATGCCTTTTGGCGCGGCAGCCGCGCAGCAGGAATAGTGCAGTGTGTCCAGCTGTGGGCCATGGGAGGCTGTGCAGAATCATGTTGTGTTTGAGCCAGACACTTCAGTGATGCAAAGAGACCTCGAGGAATGGAATGCTTGGCCTAAGGCCCCCAAAAGGAGGGGGAAACACCCCCTCCCCAGCACTCTGCATCTGTGGATCATCCTGACTTTGTACTTAAGAGGCGGCTCCTTGTCTGAATTTGAAACCTTGAGTCCATTGTTGTTCTGTCTGGTCCTGTTCTTATTTCCTCTTTGATGTAATTCATCTGGCAAAGGCTGTAGGAGGCCCCAGGAGCAGTGAGAGAGTGGGCCATAGCAGTGACCCTCCAGAGAAGTGGGCTGGATGAACAAGCTCTGCTGCAGACACTTGCCCAGGATTTCCGATTGCTGTAGAACCTCCCCGAGTTTCCCAGTGTAGCAGGAGCCCAGTCTAGGCCAGAGAAAGCTTTTTATGAGGAGTCTCCACTGGGTCAGAAGAAGCCATCTGTGGGTGTACTGACCAATACAAGTCGGCCTCTAAGTTGGTCCCTGTGGGATTCTGCTTAGGGCCACCTGGGCTGCTACTCTCTCTCTCACACACACCACCTTTGACCCTGAAACACCTGCTCTGATAGTAAGTGATTGATGAGGGCCAGTGGTGTGGCTGTGGCCCAGAGCCCCCTGCTAGGGCTGGGGTGGAAAGTGACTGGATCCTCCACAGCTTCCCCTTACACCAGTGCTTACTAGGGGTAGTTGGGTAGGTTGGCTTTAGGGATTGATAATCCAAACCAGCTGAGCCATTCTGACGTGTAGGGAGCCTTAAGTCGGTTTTGTTTTTTCTTTCCTTTCTCCAGAGCAGAGAATGGGACCAAGAACTGACATTTGTAGAGAATGTGAGCCTATTTTGTAAAAGCTTCTGCAGAGGGCACACAATCTTAATGTGAAAAATTAAAAAGAAAAGCAAAAGCTTATTCTGAATAGCCCCAACCCTCCAGTGTCCCAGGAGATGGTGTGTGGGACCTCTGCTTGTGCACTTGAGGGAGCTCCTGCCCGATCAGACGAGGAAGCAGAGCCAGTCCTGCTTCACATGCCCATGGCTGGGGAAGTCTTTGATGCTCTGGAAACATGAGCAAAGGGGCTCCCCCCATGACTGGGGGGAAAGGAAGTATCAGATCAAAATGGGTAGAATCGAGCCTGGGGTCAGGTTCCAGCCTCCAACCTTTGCTAAAGACTCCCAGAACTTGGCCCTCATTCTACCCGGGTTTATGATGCAAGATGATGATGTGAATTTGACAATCTTCCTGTGTAGACTGGTGGATAAGCCTATGGATAAGCCTTAAGACTAAAAGATGCTCTTATCACACTGCTGTGACAAATGAGGAGCAGGGGCATCAAGAGTGGTACCTTGCCCCAGGTGTCCCTTCTCAGTGTCCCAATGTTGAGGATGAATTGCTGCGGGGAAGGTCCTGGCCCACATTGGGAGAAGGAGCTTCCTCACCTGGAGTTTACCATAACAACTTTAATCACAAACAAAAAAACCCCTAAATCCAGCATTGTGTCCAAGGACAGCTTGCTGGTGCCGGCTCATTCTTTGGTCCTGATGCTGGTCTCAGCTTGGCCAGGGTGGGGCTCAAGCTTTTAGGGGCAGTAAAAAAGGACCACAATTTCTGTGTTCACTGAATGTTAAACAGTCCATCATGGTGCTCCGAGAAAGCAGCACAGCTTAGGCCCGAATCCTTTTGGAACAAAAATGAATCTTCTCCTCTTTTTTTCTAGATCAAGAGCTTCCTTGTTGCCATCTTATGGCTTGAGTGATTGATTAATAAAATTTGCTGCTCATCAGCTGCCTAATTTTTCTTTTAAAAATCTCTTTCAGTCTGCTGTTGGCCACGAATATCAGTCTAAACTTTCCAAACACTGTTCTCAAGTCGATTCCGTGAGAGGCTTTGGAGGCAAATTTGGAGTACAGCTGGATAGAGTTGATCAGGTAAGTGATGGATCGTTCACTGCTTCTGTAGCCGAGGATCTCGTGGGGCTCCAGGGGCCGGCATTTCAGCGAGTAGGCTCGGGTATAGGACAGACTATTTTAGAAAAAGATTCTCTCTGTGCAGATGTGTGTGATCTTTCAGCAGCTAGGTGGTATCATGTACAGAGCACCAGACTGGGACACAGGAAGACCTGAGCTCAAATCTAGGATGTGCTTCCCCAAAGAATAACATGCTACTCTTGTTTGCTTGATTTCCTATCGCACATTCAATCATCCTCCCTATGAAGAGGGTTCTCATTATTTAATTGGCTCTGACCGCTCGCCTCACCTCCAAGTACCCTCCAGATTTCTCCAGCTGGATGTACAGTTGACCTCTCACACTCAGCATGTCTGAAGCTGAACTTGCCTTTCCACCCATGCTCTCCATCCTTCCAAACATTCCTGTTACTGTCGAGGGCACCAGCAACCTCCCCGTGAAGCTCAGGGTCATCCCCATTGATACTCATCCCACCTTTCCAATCTGCTGCCCCCTGTCATTTCTACCTGTTTCCAGTCTGATGCTCCCTCGCTGCCCCCAAGCTCTCGTCACCTCCTACTTCAACTATTGCAGTGACAGCTGAGGGGTCTGCCAGTCTCAGATCTCACTCCTAAGCACCCTCTGTTCAGTTGTGAAATCAACCTTTTAAAGCACAGGTTTGATCAGGTCCCCTCTCTGCTCAAGAAATGACAGTGGCTCCTTACTACCGCTAGGATCAAATATAAAATCTCCTGTGTGGTCGAAGCTCTCTGTGACCCCACCTGCCCCCTTTTACTGGAATCATTCTTGACCTGAAAGAATAAGTAAATCTATCCAAAAAGGCACATAAAAGAATTCTGTATCAAAAGAGGCTTTAGAAGTAATAGTGTGGGTCACAAAGCTTTTGCCAAAGGGTGAAGTCAGTCTGATGGATAATACACCTGTGAAGGGAGACTTCAGAGAACAAGAGGAATGATAAAAACCAGGAAAACTTCAAAGATAGGAGAATTACAGATTCAAAATCTCAACGGCCACAACAAACAACAATTCGAACTCAGACCCATAAAGCCAAAAGCTTGCCCAGAATACAACAGAACTTAGAGCATCTATGCAATGAGCTGGAGAAATGAATGGCAAACTACTCCAGTGTCTCTGCCAAGAAAACCCCAAATGGGATCCCAAAGAGTCAGGCATGACTGAACTGCAACAAGTACTTCTAAATATATTATAAATTTCCCATGAGTACTTGTAAGGGAAGTGACCTCCTGGATTGAAAAAAGCATTGATAATCAGAGCAGTTCCAAAGAACTCAAGATGAAGAATCATGTGGAGAAAGAGCAGATGGGTTTTGAGTGAAGTGGACTTTTTTTTTTTTTTTACCTTTCCCTCCTTTCTTCCCTTCCTCTCTTCCTCCCATCTTTCCTTTCTGTCTTACTCAGGACATTCCCAGACCACTTCAAAGTGAATGGCTATACAAAAATAGATCAATGTTTATTTCATACTTAATCAAAATCAAATCCAGTTCATCTCCTTCCTCCTTCCCTTCCTTCCTTTCTTCCTCCCTTCTTCCATTCCTCCTTTCCTCCCTTCCTCCTTCCCTTTCTTTCTGGTCTGTGTTTTCTTTCGCAATGTGACTTATATGGAAATGTGTTTTACATGACTGCACATGTGTGATCTATATCAAATTGCTTGCCTTCTTGAGGAAAGAAAATTGTTTTTACATTTAATTAGGAAAAAATTATTTAAAATTTTAAAGAAAAAAAAATATTGAAGTGCCCTTGGGCCACAGAACAAGGGTGTGACATTAAGTGTCTAGATGATCTTGGAAAAATCCCTTTGGCTCCCTGGGCCTTGTTTTCATGTGTTTAAAGAGGAGGTAGGACATCATGGTTTCTTGAGTCCTTGCCTGCTCTTATTCTAATGAACCAAGACAAACTTGCGGAGCTGTTTATCTGAATGTCTCTTTCAGAAGTGCCAGGTTTGTGTCCTCATCAAGTGCTTCAGTTATTGAGGCACCTCATGGCACTTCCAAGACTCTCGAGCTGCCGTCCAGACTTCTCCCCAACATCGTGCCCGTTGTCTCTCACTATGCTTGAGACGTTTTGATTGAATGAGTCTAGAGACCGTTGGCTGCGGCCAAATAATTTAGCCCTTAGCAGTCGCTCCTCAGCGATGAGTCTTTCCCTTCTTGGCTGGGTTGGTGCAGGAGGCACAGGCTGTCACCGGGGCCACCCTTGAAGCCCTTTCAGGAAGAACCTGCCTGGGCTCTCCATCATGGGTGTGACCTCTGAGAGCTCTGAGTCATCTCTGTGCGTGATGGGGCATTTTGAGTAGGAAATGATTCGCAAATATGGGGGAAATGGGTGATAGTGCATAACTTTTACTTGACCTGGAAAAGCTAGTCCTCCATGGGACAGTCAGAGTGCTTCAAAGCCAATGGCAGTGCAAAAATGCTAAAGATCAATGTTTATTTAATACTTAGTCAACATCAAATACAGTTCAAACCAGCTCTCCCGGGCTGGTATAATATAATATAATATAGCACCTACATTTTAAAAACAAAGAAATCCAAACCAACAGAAACTGTCAGTTAGCCAGCATTTATTAAACACTTCCTGCATACCCAGAACCATGCTAAATGCTGGGAATACAAAGAAGTAAAACTGTCCTGAGCTTACAAGGAGAGCTCCCCTTCCTGTAAGGAGATAAATAACCATGGGCTTATTAGAACTGTCAGGAGGAGGGACTGGGAGTAGGTCTTTGGTAATTCTGAAAATGGCAAAAAGGAATAGGAAATAATAAAAAAGCCTCATACAATAAAAAATTCTACATGCAGCAGAAAAACATTTGTCATGTGTGGGATCAGAAATACTTTTAAACTCCTTGGTCTTTGATGGGTATTTAAGAAAATGGAAATGGCCTGTGTCCTTTAAAAAGGCAACTAAAAACTTGGAATTGCAACTAAAATGGAAACCGGCCATCGTTGGCTGACCATTCATGGACAATGGCACACTCCTGAGGCAGGAGACCCGAGCTCAATCTCAAGTCAGTCTCTGACTGTCATCTGGGCCATGTCACCTTCCCAGACCTTGATACTATTCTCATGTATCCTAGGAACTTCTGGGCTCTTTTCCAGCTCCAGATCTTTGAATCTTTGGCTCTGGAGGCTCCAACTGCAAATCCTTTGCTTTATTTTTTTTTTCCCCTAATTTATATATATATATATAAAAAACAAAACAAAATCCTCATTACAAAGGTACAAATCTTTATCAAAAGATTATCAAATCATATGACCTGTTTCTTAACTTCCTGGAATTTCAGCCTCCCCTGGCTGATGGATTGATGCTAATTTACATAATTATCTTTGGGAACTGTTCCAACTGATGTTTGTTTAGGGGGTGGAAGAAGGGAAGGGACTGGAATGAGCATTCATACAGCTCCTACTATAAGCAATATGATCTCATGTGTTCCTCACCACAAGGTAGGGGCTATTATTATCCCCATTTTGCTATTGGGGAAACCAAGGCAGATGGAGGTGATCACACAAATAGGAAGTGTCTGAAGCTGGAATCTATTTGCTCTGCTCCCAGCTGCCTCTTGTAGAGAAAATGACCTTCTCCAAGGTGAAATGAAAGGCAAAAGGGAGAGGAAGTAAATGGGCTTCATTGTTCAGATGTGGTTTGCCCCAGAATGTTCAGTTCGCTGGAGTACTTCTAGGGCTACTGGGCTGACCGTGGTGGTTTAGCCATTCAAGGTATTAAGCGAGCCCCCTTACTAGAGGTCCTGTGATGGGCTTGTTGAGGTGTGAAGAATTCACACACCCCAATGAATACTCCAGGCTCCAGGTTTGTGGCAAGGATGGGTTTATTACATGGGGAAATATCCTGTTGGGACTCCTGCAAAGATCTGGGTTCTATTTTATTGGGTCTTGGCCAGGAGCTGGGGACCTTCCAGTAGAGGGTGGTGGCCATGCCCCAGGCCAAGGTCTCCAATCGAATTATCTGGGAATTTCTCCCGTAAACAGGAGGGCGGGGCCCCTCCCAGAGGGGCTTGAGATTTCTAACCCAGGACCAGCCCTCCCCCCCAAGATCTCCATTTATATCAGGCTGAATCCCAGTTACTCATCTTATTTTTTTAATCTACTTCTTTCATAGTCCGCTGTGGGTTTTGAATACCAAGGCAAAACTGAGAAGCATGCTTCCCAGAAAGGTAAGATGGGAATGAATATTGGCGGAAGGAATCGCTCTGATGTGGGAAAGGAAAACAAAAATAGAACCTTCAAAATACAAGCTTCCTTCATTGTGGATGGCCCATTCCTCTGCATTTCTGGGACCCTTAAGAGTCAGGCAAAGTCTAAAGCACTGTTAGATGGGTCTGGGGGCGTTCCCTGTCCTCTGGAGATTGGCCGGCGCTTCCAGCCTTCCTCACTGGATAGTTGGCTCCCATTGGGCTCCTCGCTGTTGATAAAAGTCTGGCCAAAAGCTCGTTTTCTTCCTCTGACAAAACCTTAATGGAGCGCTCTCGATCTGGCTCGTCTAGAATTGTCGTAGCTCTGCCAGGAGCAGGTGGTCAGAAATGGCTTTATTGAGTGTAGATTTTAGGAAAGCCGCCTCCTCCCTATCACCCTGCCTATCCCACCCCCCAAAAGAAGAGTTCCATCTAATCGTAGAGCTCTTTGAAGCTGTGGTTTGGTGGACATCATTCAGAAGTAAGAGCGTTGCATGTTGAAGTCACCAAGCTTGTGAAAGGCCTGGTTTGGTCCAGGAACCTTGATTAAAACCACAGATTCTCGCAACCTCGGGTCCCGTGTGTGACTAGTTCTTTAGGGGTGTCCGCTAGCAGTCTGCCGGGCCCATGTTCTGAGACTCTCAAGGAGAAAAGAGCCGTCTCTTCTTTTGTAAAGTGTCCCTGGTGCAAGAAGAAAAGTGCATTTGTGCATGCGGGCTAATGCACCAGCACCAGCGTAAAGGGCTGAGTGCGAGGCTGTGCTGATGACAGCTGCTCCCCCCTGACCGACCTTGCATGTGGGAAGTGAAACATCCCTGTCATTGCTGATGGCCCCCAGACACACGGGGCCCTGACGAGCGGCTGCCGCCCTGGCGGTGGGAGAACAGCCCAGCCCAGGGCCGTGTGCCGCCAGCTCCCCGCGTCCTGGCTTCGCTCGGCTCCCCGGTCCCTCGCCCGAGCATCGGCTCGTGCCGCGCCTTTGCTTACCTTGTCACTCTTGCTTGCTGTCACGCTTGCTGTCTCCACATGCTCAGATTACTCTAGTGGTTTCGGTGGTAAATACGGTGTGCAGGCCGACCGGGTGGACAAGAGCGCGGTGGGCTTTGATTACCAGGGTAAAACGGAGAAGCACGAGTCCCAGAAAGGTTCGTATCTGGAGGGCTCCTGGCGGGCAAAGCAGCGGGGGGTCGAGGGGCCCACGTTCGCTGGAGGGTTGGTCCCTGACAACATTTACTACAATCTCTCCTTTTCTGTGCAAAGAAGGCCGAGGGGAAGGTTCGTTTTTAAGTGCAATGAGTGTGTAAGCTCTAGTTTTCTTTGCTCTTTTTCTTTTTTTTTTTTTTTGCTGAGTCAATTGGGGTTAAGTGACTTGCTCAGGGTCTCACAGCTAGGAAGTGTTACGTGTCTGAGGGCAGAGTTGAACTCCGGTCCTCCTGACTTCAGGGCTGGTGCTCCATCTACTGAGCCACCCAGCTGCCCTGACTTTGGTCTTTTCACCGTGACTTAAGACTGATGCCCAGTGGTTAGGGAGTTAGCTTCAGAGCCAAGAGGCCTTCTTCCTCTGGCCCAGGGTGCATGTGTGACATTGGGCAAGTCACCAGCCTCTCGGTGCTGTGGGCAGCTCTCTCAGCCTGGACGCTTGGTTCCCAGTCGATCTCCACTTGTCTTTATTAAGCATCTGCTGTTTACCATGCCCACCGCTAGATTCTGGGGCCACCTACAAAGCACCCCTGCTCACAAGGAGCTGACTTTCTAATGGGGCCGATGACCAGGATGTATTAAAAATGCAGCACGAATGGCAATTGAATAAATATTACTTATCTAGTGTGTGTGTGTGTGTGTGTGTGTGTGTGTGTGTGTGCACATACATGCTCACACACATGCTTATGTGCATGCACATAAAACACACTTAAATACCTGCACAGTGGTTTGGGGGGGAGGGCACAAGCAGCTGGGGAGCAGGGCCTTTTTCCTCTCCCTGCTGTGGCTCATCATGATTCTTAGAGACTTGTGACAGTTCTTGAAAGATTTCACAAGATTTGGGGGGGGAGATGGAAGCAGATTGTTCTTCATCTTCGTCTGAGTTGCCATGTTGCTTCCCGCTCTCGTTGGGTCCTTGGGCACGAGCACAGCCGTTGCCCCAAGTGTCGATGGGCACGCTGGCTCTCCTCCTGACCCTCTGCCCTTTGGGGCTTATCGCTTCCCATGACGTCCTGTGATCCGCTTTAAGCCAGAAGGTTTGAGTGACTGGATTAACTGCCATGAATGACCCTTTTTTTTCTCCTTTTTTTCCTAGATTATTCCCGAGGTTTTGGTGGCAAATATGGTGTCGATAAGGACAACGTGGACAAAAGCGCTGTCGGCTTTGAATATCAGGGCAAAACAGAAAAGCATGAGTCCCAGAAAGGTTTCTTTGGTTTCCTCTTACGTTCTCAGCTGTCTGACCCTAATGTGGCGAGCTCTGTGGCCAATTTATGGCTTTAAAAAAAACCCTCTGAGTCCGAAATATGGTTCACTATAAACTCGGCTCCCCCCATTTTCCTGCTCTGGTTGCCCCCGATAGTAGTCCCACCTTCCCAGCCTCGTGTTGAGAGTGCGCAGCATGTGTACGTCCTTTGGATGGTGAGACCCTGGGCCTAACACGGTGTGGGGAGTCGCATGGACCGGAGCTTCTCCTCCGTGGCTCTTGTGTGTGTCGCTCTGACCTGTGAATGGCGCTGGCCAGAGGGGATTTGTCCTGCGGGAAGGGAGGAGACCTTTCTCCCAGAGGATGCTCACTCTCCAGCACAGAGAGCCTTTCCCAGGACAGCTTGGTTGGGAAGGGGGAGGGGGTATCCACAGTTTACCTTCCGTCCCTGTGGTGTGGTCTCTGTCTTTTGCCCCTTCTCCAGTTCCTCCCGTGATCCTTGTGGCCTTTTATTATGTGTGTAGACTATGTGAAAGGGTTTGGAGGCAAGTTTGGTGTGCAGAGAGACAGACAAGACAAGTGTGCCTTGGGCTGGGACCACCAGGAGAAAGTGCAGCTCCACGAATCCCAAAAAGGTACAGCCGTCTCCTTTCCCCTGCTCTCACGGGGCCAAAGAAAGCCTTTACCCATAGCTCACTTCTGCTTCATTGGTGCGGTTGGGATTTAAAGGGCCCTTTTGGTTTTGCTTGTTTGGAGCCGTCTTTTGCTTCCTGGCGCCCCAAGGAAGCTCGGCTTGCACAGGGGTCAGCCGCTTGCCCGTGCCCAAGGGTCAACAGCTTGCACAGGGGTCAGCCTCTTGTTCTGGTGTTTTTGAGAGACAGGAAAGGGGCCCAGGCAGTTTCTCTGCCTGGAGTCTGCTACAGAGCAAGGGAAAAAGAAAAAAAGGCTGCTTTGGTCCTCCCTCACCTTTCCCAGTTTTCAGGAAGGAAATAATCCTGTTTCCTAGCCTGTAAGGTTAGGGAAAGAAGTCGGTTTTTCCTTAAAGAAAACAGTGGGGCAACTAAGTGGTGCAGTGGATAGAGCACCAGCCGTGAAGTCAGGAGGACCTGAGTTCAAATTTAGCCTCAGACACTTAACACTTTCTGGCTGTGTGACCCTGGGCAAGTCACTTAACCCCAACTGCCTTAGCAAAAAAAAAAGAAAAAGAAAAGAAAAGAAAAAAACAAATAGAAAAACAAGGATATTTGGGAAGGAAAATAATTTTCTTTGATATAGCTCCTGGGCCCTCCTAAAATTTCCAAAAGAGAAATCTTCCTTATGTTTAGTGAATGTTTGTTCGATTTTATCCCTGTATACACGACTCAAATGTGTGTTTTATATGTGTGAGATATGTCTTAATCTTTCACATACACACAGAAGTATTCACTGGGGAGGAACATAAAGCTATGAAGGCACCCTTAAACAACCTTGGGGAAATTAACGTTGCTGGTGCCTCGGTTTCCTCATCATAGATTTGGACTTTTCCTTCCTTTTCCCTTCAAGAATTAGCTCTTTGGATTGGCCCCACTTCCCGGGCCTCCGGGACGGGGGCTTTAATCCTGGCTTCCCTCTGCCCCCGAAGGTGCAGACTTATAGCTGAGGGTCTCGCTTTTCTTGCGCACCGCCTCTGGCTCCGTCCCCAGTCCGCGTCTCTGTAACTAAAAGTGTGTTTTCCTTTCTTGGTTGTTTTCTCCGCTGTCTTGTGTGGATTTTCAGATTATAAGAGTGGTTTCGGAGGCAAATTCGGGGTCCAGACCGAGAGGCAGGACCCATCTGCTGTGGGGTTTGAGTACAAGGAGAAACTGGCACAGCACGAATCTCAGCAAGGCACAGTCGCTGCGTGGCCTCGGGCTCCCTCCTCTTCACCTTCCTAGGCATCCACTTGTAGCACAGCCTTGCCCAGAGAGCGCCTTGGAGGGCTCTCTGTCCCTCAGGGCCCACAGAACAAGGGGCACCTTGGGTTAGCATGGGGAGCCTTGGGCAAACCTGCCTCAGAGGGCTTCCCAGAAGCCTGTTTGCTTCCACGCCCTTTGGGGCTGGAAGATGGCTTATTCAAACCCCCAAGGGGCAACAGGCACTCACAGACCCTCGACTTGGCCGGGTCAAGCCAAGAACCTTGGAACCTCGGCCGTGGCCAGAGTTCAGAAAAGAGGCTCTCCCACAGTTGATTCACACAGCTGCCCCTCAGGAGGATATTGTGTCAGATCAGGTCCTTTGGGAATGAAGGTCCCAGAGTTCAACATTTGTGTTCTTTAGATAAACATACGTGTAAGAAAGCATCCTGTACCCTCAGGAAATGGGCAGCTAGGAGTCAGGAAGATTCCTCTGGCCTCAGACACTCATTAGCTGGGTGACTCTGGGCACCCACCTTGTGTGCCTCGGTTTCCTCATCTGTAAAATGAGCCAGAGAAGGAAATGGCCAACCGCCCCAGTATTTCTGCCAAGAAAACCCCAAATTGGGGGAATCTGACAAGTGTCATCATTGAATTTTAAAAGTCAGCCCCACTCGGGGCTGGAGGCTGGCGGTCACACTGAGGTGACCCCTGAGCTCTGGTCTCTGATTAAGCCCCCCACAAATCCGAAAACCTTAGCTCGTAGAGTAGAGGAAGGGAGGTAAGCTCTGTATGTTCCGTGTGGTGTCTTTTTGTTCCATTTGTGTTGTTTGTGGAGGAACAAGAAGATAAATGTGTTACTGTTGGTGAACTCCATTCAGGGCACAGGAAACCTAGCTGTCCTTCAAGGAACTAGAAATACGGTTAAAAGCAGCTTAGAAATAAAAGCCGCTCCCAGCTCCCAGCTCTCCTGGTGGTGGGCGATCGGCCAGGAGCGCGGCGTTCTCTCTGACTCGGAGAGCTCCCTCCCCTTGGTTTGGGATTCACGCTTAGCTCTTAGCCCCTGATCCGTCAGCTGGAACAACAGTAACTTCCTAACTTTGCAGGGCAGATATTAAGCTCTCATTCTCACTAGCTGTTAGTAGAAATCCCGCAGCCTGGCCAGGAGAGGTAAGGGCCTTTGTGTCCGTCTCACCCAGTGCATGATTTCAAGCCTTGGATCTATGTGGTGAATAACTCTGCATGGACGTCTGCCTCGGAAGCAGCCGTGCTCCTGCCGTGGAGTGATTCTGGGAGTGGAATTCCCACGTGGCCTTTTTCTTCCTTAACGATCATCACGAAAAAGGCCACTAAACGTGGTTATTGTTCTAATGCTCATCAGAGACTTAGAGCACCCACGGGAAACCCAACCCGAACCAAGTCTGCCGTGAGGGCTGGGGAGCGAGAGGCTGTGCTATGAAGTGGTGTCTGGTGAAGAACCCCATCCTGTCGTTCCCGTCCTCCGCTTGGGCTCCGCCGGCGATCACGCCGGCCCTCGGTCTTCCCTCTTCCCCCTCCTTCCCACTCCCAGCACGAGGAGAGCATGTACGTGGCTCTTTCCGTTTCTCGCCCGCCTGTGGATCGAATGTTTGGAGGAGGGACGGACAAATCGACTTCCTTGGTCATTGATTGGCTCTTCTCTTCCTGGTTTTCCTTGCGACCCCTGCATCTTCCTTTTGCCACTTTACTCGTCTCTATGCATGTGCCTGCTCCAAAGAACGCTCCCTCCTTCACACTGACATCAGTCTGCTCTTGTTCTCAGTCTGCTCTTGTTCCCCGTTTCAGATTATTCCAAAGGATTTGGTGGCAAATATGGGGTGCAGAAGGATCGGATGGATAAAGTAAGTATGACCCTGTGGAATAGAAAGCATTTGTCCCTGGGCTGCATGGCTTCCTGATGTGCCCCAAGGTTCAGTGGCCTCTCAGTCTAGCCTATAATGGCTTGTGGTTTCCCACTGTGGCCCAAGACCCCATGACTTTCCAGTCTGGCCCAAGACTCCATGACTTTCCAGTTTGGCCCAGGGCTCCGTGGCCTCCCACTGTGGCCCAGGACTCCATAACCTCCCACTGTGGCCCAGGACTCCATGACCTCCATGTCAGGCCCAGGGCTCCGTGGCCTCCCTGTCTTGCCCAGGGCTTCATAACCTCCCACTGTGGTCCAGGACTCCATGACCTCCCACTGTGGCCCAGGACTCCATGACCTCCAGGGCTCCATGACCTCCATGTCAGGCCCAGGGCTCCATAACCTCCCACTGTGGCCCAGGACTCCATGACCTCCATGTCAGGCCCAGGGCTCTGTGGCCTCCCCGTCTTGCCCAGGGCTCCATAACCTCCCACTGTGGCCCAGGACTCCATGACCTCCATGTCAGGCCCAGGGCTCTGTGGCCTCCCTGTCTGGCCCAGGCATCTTCATTTTTTTCTGGCCTGGGGAAGCCCGGGGACCCCTTCTCAGAATGATGCTCGTCAGTGGCAAAGGAGACTAAGTATATTGAGATTCAGTGATCAGGCATTTCAGAAAACAAGTCCGTGAACCCCAAGTTTAGGATCCCTGCTCTAAAGTATTTTACCTTTTGTGATTTTCCTTGGATTGGGTCTTGAGGGACCACGGTTTTTAGAAGGCCCTATGGCCACGAGGGGGCACCAGAGTGCGCAGAATACGTGGCTGAGTGTGGGATATCCCAGGATAAGACACTGTACTATGCAGGAGACTCTGGGCAAGCCAGCTTCCTTGAGGTTCCTCATGATGTATCATTTTTAATTTGTTGACAGCGTATAGTTAGTTTTGCCATAACAAGGCCCAAGCGTTCCCCAAGAACACCTTAGAATTATGCGCTAAGTGCCACAGAGTTTCAGGGAAAAGGGATATTGCATTCAATTTCTCAGAGACATGTTCAGAAAAGAGAAGGACCTGGTAGTTTTGTGCACATCAGAACTCCCGCAGTCAGCGCTGGGCTTCCAAGCCCCACGGGGCGGCCCTCACTGACTCAAGGACGTGAGACGGGGATGGAGCGTCTGCTGCAGACTAGTCCTCCACCTGTAGTTCCCCAGCACCCAAGGGGACACAAGAAATGTGGCTTTTGCCTGGAAAAGACCTGAAGTTAGCTTGCAGAAGGCTTGTGGCTCTTATTGGGAGGTGGGGCAGTTTTCCTCGAGGACGAAATGGTGGGTAAGCAAACTCGAAATCTGCCTGGTGGTCAGACTGTTCCCCAGCGCCTCCACTTCTTGGAACAAATTTACATTCTCAAAACCAGCGGAAGTAGAACTGGCTGTTTCTTTTGTCTGTCTGCGCCACCAAAGCGAATTACTTTGCAGACTTAAGAAATGCAGATTTGACCATCCCTGCTCCTCGTTAGCTCTGTGATCATCTCCCCATCAGCAGACTTCTTTTTGTACTGGATCCCGTGCGAGGGCCGGGATATACAAGCAGGAACATTCCTGATCTTCAGGAGCTTATCATCGGGGCCAAGGACACAGGCGGGTGGGAGGGTGTGGGAGCAGGCTGGGGGGGAGCACTGGCTCTTGGCTGTGCTTGAGGGAAGGTCTCACCTTGAAGATGATCCTGTGTTGTGGGGGAGAGGAGGGGAGACGGCATTCTAGGCAGAGGCACAGCCTGTACAAATACATGGAGGTGGGATGTTGAGAGAGAGACACACAGAAACAAAGAGACTCAGAGTATCAGCTTCTTTCTATTGGTTACTTAATGTCTCCCGTCTCCCACGTACGTGGGGCACTGTAGCAGTAAGGGATTGAATGCGTTGCTTTTTGAGGGTTTATGGGTGGCTTTTTGAAAGCGTGAGAAATAAAGCAGAAGTCAGATTGCGCCTCACATAAGAGACGGCCACCCGAAACCACATTTCCCTTCTTTTTTGGTAGAATGCCTCGACCTTTGAAGACGTTTCCAAAGTTTCCTCAGTTTACCAGAAGACGCTGCCGGTTGAAGCTGGTGAGCCCCTCCCCTCCCCATGCCTGCCTCCTTGCTTAGTGGTTTCCCCTAAAACACACCCAGTGGCAAGCCATGGAAAGACTTTCTTGGAGGCAGAAGAAGCTCCAGAATTGTTGCTTTTCTGGAGAGAATTTCAGATTCTCCCTTGCCACTGTCCTATTTTGGTTCCCGGACCTTGAGGCCGTCTGTTCCTGGTTAGGCGATCAACAAGCATTTATTTAGCACCTACTATTTGCCAGGCACTGGGGTTCCCCGAAATCTCCTCTCTAAAAGGGACAATGTGCTGACAATTATATGAGGTTGTGGTTGTGGTTGTGTGTGTGTGTGTGTGTGTGTGTGTGTGTGTGTGTGTGTGTGTGTGTGTGTGTGTGTGTGTTCCCCTTTTCTCTGGATAAAATAAAAACTGACTTTGTTTTCCTCCCTAGTGAACAGCAAAACGAGCAACATCCGCGCTAACTTTGAGAACCTGGCCAAAGAGAGAGAACAAGAAGATCGGAGGAAGGCGGAGGCCGAGAGAGCCCAGAGGATGGCCAAGGAGAAGCAGGAGCAGGAGGAGGCCCGCAGGATGCTGGAGGTCAGGGCAGGACCCAGGGAGGGCAGGGAGCCCCCTTTCAGCTGCCGGTTCACACCCCGCACCCACGCACCTTTTCAGTGGAGAGACTTCCAACACAAGCTAGATTTAGAAGAGGGCCAAGTGATTTAGCAGATAGAATGCAGAGCTTGGAGGTACAGAAGACTGTTGCATTGGGGGTAAAAGGTTCACATCAGTTCTTCCAAGAACATGTGTCCCTCTGGTTCCCCGTGAGCTTGCATCCCATGATGCTTTTCTCTGTCCACATCCAGGACTGGCTGAAACTGCAGCAGTGGAGGGGTCAGCCTTTAAGCTGGGACTGCCAGGGGAGGGACCGTGGTTCTGACAAGCCCTTGTTTTAAATTGTAGGAGCAAGCCAGAATCAAGAAGCAAACTCCGTCTCCTCCCCCTAGTCCGCAGCCGGAGGAGCAGAGGCAGCCCTCCAGCCCCGTCTATGAGGTCAGTGCTCGGCTCTGAGCTAGAGAGCCCACCCCCCATGATTGCTCACTAACTGTCCTAAGATTGCCAACTCCCCAGGATTGCTCACTAGCTCTCCTGTGATTGCTGGCCCCACTGTGGTCGATCACTAGCTCTCCTGCTGTGATTGATCGCGACAAGCCTTAGTTAGGGGTGAAGACTGTCGGCAGGGTTGTGTGTCTGTGGCTTTAACTGTTGGCGGTGCCATCCTAGGGAATGAAGTTGTCACAGGCCCCCAGAGCACCTACCCACGTCCCAGCCAGATTTCTAGGGGGCGCCATAGAGCACGGAGCACTGGGCTTGGAATCAGGAAGGCTCATCTTCCTAGTTCAAATCCAGCCTCAGATACTCACTAGCTCTATGACTCTGAGCAAGTCAATCAACCCTGTTTGCCTCAGTTTCCTTATTTTGGGGATATTAATAATGGCACTTACCTTGTAGGAGGAGAAAATAAGATGACTTAATATTTGTAAGTGCCGTGCAGACCTCAAGGTGTCTTGTGAATGCTGTCTCTGATGATCATGAGAAAGATGCCAGGTGAACTTTCCTTGACTTTTTCTAGGATGCTGCATCTTACGATACCGAAGCAGGGTACAAAGGCCGCAGCGCGGCGTATTCTGGGCCCGAGCAGGAGTCCGAGTACACAGCCGTGCAGGCAGACTATCAGGAGGCAGTGAGCCAGCGGGGAGTGGCGCAGGAGCCCGAGGCCGTGTACGAGACAGCCGACTCCATGGCTCCCAATCAAGAAGGTGCTGAAAGGGGCTTGTCCAGTGCCCCACTTCACAGCGCAGTCCCCATAACCACAGTGGGCGGCGTGTTCGCCAGGCCTCTTGGTGCCCCTCCTCCTGACCTTGTGGAGGTTACCCAGATTTTAATGGGCTTCCGTGCTGGTCGCCTAAAGCCATCACTCACCCTCTATTACTAGTGGTTGCTGTGCTCCGAGGGTGCCAGGGGCCCAGGTGCTCTCAGACCTGTGTTTGAGACCAAAACTGGCCATGGGTGCTGGGGAAGGCTCATCCTGGGCCAGGCTATACCCAGGCTCCTGTGGAGGCTTCTTTGGATGGAGCCAAGGCCCCAGTGTAGTGCAGGGAGATGCGTGATGGGATCGGAGGGGTCGAGGCTGGGGACTGGCGTCTCCTGCTGACTTGCTGAAAAAGGAGGCAGAAATCTAGATATGAGATGCTTTGCTGGTACGCCTGTGGCCCGATGATCTGTAGAGAGAGAATATAAGAAAGTTAAGATGAGGACCTCCTTCCCACCAAAGGGGACCAGGAATGGAGCCATGTGGACATGTGTTGGGGATTATAAGAGACGAGGGGAGGGAGAGAGCGTTCCAGACAAGGCATCAAAGGCGGCAGGCAACGCATCTCCCTGAAGTGGGAGATTGGAACAGAGGAAGGCTGACCAGGCTAGAACGTAGCGGGAGAGAATGGTGCAAAGTGAGGCTGGAATGGCAAGTCCCAAAGCTTCCCAGTGCCATGCAGAGGAGGGTGCACTTGTGGTGTAGGGAAATGTGGTCAGCCCAATGCTTAGGGCAAATCACTTTGGCAGCCGAGTGGAGGATCGATGTGTGGTTTATATTTGTGTCCTTTACCATAAAGCTTATTTCGAATTGTTACTAATCACATTCTTTTTGTGTGGATTTTAGAGGAAAATACTTACGATGAATATGAAAATGACCTTGGGATCACAGCCATTGCCCTCTATGATTATCAGGCCGGTAAGCAAACCACATGGTGTTTAGAGGCTGGGCTGGCCTTGGGGCGTCTTGTCCAACTGAGTCAATCTGTTTTTTTTCCATTAGCTTCATGACTGGCAAATCTTTTTTATTTTTAAATTAAATATTACAATCAGCAAAAATCTGCCTTTTCTAATCCCTCAATTGAAAATGAAAGAAAAAACAAGCTCTGTTACAAACATGTATAGTCAAGCAAAATACATTTCTGCATTGACCATATCTAAGAGAAAAAGAGATACATTATACAGTGTACATGTACATAAACACATGTGCCTCTGTGTATACATATATGTCATATGTATACTTGCTTGGCCACATGCATATACACACATTCACAATTTGCAAAATTGAATTTTGTGATTGTCTCTCTCACACTCACACACACACACACACACACACACAGAATGTGTATTCTGAGTCCTCCCTGTCTCTATCAAGGATGAGCAGCCTGTTTTAGAATCATGGATGGTCAGTTCCCAAGTCTTTTAAAGTTGTTTGTTGCTGTTCATACATACATTTCCTTCTAGTTTTATTCATTTTCCTCTGTGTCACTTTATACAAGTCTTCCAAGGTTTCTCTGAAATGATAATTTCTTATAGCACAATAGGATTCAGTTGTCTTCATATATCATACTTTATTCAGACTTTTCCACCTTTTCCACCTTCCGCTGATCTGTGAATATTTTTGTATGTCTTTGGAGTTGTTTTCTTACAACTAATTTCTTTCTTAATCGATCTTCCCTTTAATTCTTTCATTTGCCTTTTATTTCTATGTGGAGCAAAATATGTTTCTGCATCGATTTGGTCCTTTGTCCAGATCAGGTGAGAACAGGGTTCAAATGTCAGCTGCTCTTGTGACTCACTTCTTTGAATAGTTGTCTACCTAACCTTCCCTACCTTCTCCAGTATATTCCCCTTTCTTTCCCTTCTTTTAAAGGATTATCTCCCATGCCCTCTATGTTATGGGACTCTTGTGATTCTTGATGATGAGAGGGTTCAGAGAGGACAAGCACATCATCTCCTCATGTCAGAACATAAATGATTCATCCTAGTTTTAGTTCCTTATGATTGTTTTTGTTTATGTTTTATTTTTTAATACTTCTACATAAATGAAATGTTTGCATGTCAAAGTTTCTAAGGAGCTCTGGTCTTTTCATAAAGAATGTTGGGAAATCTTATGTTTCACTTAAGATTTAATTTTTGTTTTGTAGGATTATACTTGGTTTTGCTAAGTTTGTTATTCTAAACTATAAGCCTTTCTTTGCTTCTGGAATATTATATTCCAAGCTCTTTGCTCCTTTAGGGTGGTAGCTGCTAAATTGTGTGTCATCCCAACTATAGTTCCTTGGTATTTGAGTTTTCTTCCCACTGCTTCACTATTTTTTATTTATTTGTTTTTTTTTACCATAAAGCTCTGGATATGATGATTCTGGGAATTTTCGTTTTGGGGTTTCTTTAAGGAATTAAGCCATAGATTCTATTTCCTTTTTTAGAGACTAGGCCTGGAGTCAGGGAGATCTGAGTTAAAATCCAGCCTCATATACTTACTAGTTGTGTGACCCTTTAGCTTATATTTAATCTACTGGAAAAAGAAATAGCAAACCACTCCAATATCTTTGCCGCGAAAATCCCATGGACAACAAAATCAGATTAAGCAACAAAAATCCCCACTTTGTCTTTTGGTTCTAAAAAGTCTGATTCTGAGAGGTTGTTTTCTTTTAAGATTTCTTGCTGAACAGGCCCCTTTTGTGGTCATAGCTCTCCAGGAGTCCAATAACTCTTAAAGCTTTTCTCCTTGATTTGTTTTCCAGGTTAGTTATTTTTACTATGAAATACCTTACATTTTCTTCCATTTTTTGCACTCTTTTGATTACATTTAATATTTCTTGTTGTCTCATGGAATCAACATGGAGTTTTATTTTGTCCATCCTAATTTTCATGGAGTTTATTGCTTGAGCAAGGTTTGCTTGTGCCAATTTTAATACCCTTTCTGTCCTTTCTTTCATAGCTCTCATTTCTTTTCCAGTTTTTTTTTCCTCTAGTGCTCTTATTTGATTTAATAAAAAAAAACAAACAACAACAAAAAAATGTTGTTAGTTATTTTTTTAAACTTTCTAAAATATCTTTTAGAAATTCTTGAATATGTGTCCAAACTCTGCTTTTTTGAGGCTTTGATTATAGATGTTTTGGAGACATTCTCATCTTTTGGAATTGTGTCTCGTGCTTCTTTACTGCCATAAAAGCTTTGTGTGGTGGGATCCTTTTAGTGTTTGCTTCTTCTTTCAGTTTGCTTTCTGATTATGTGAGGTACAATCCAGCTCTGAGCTCTTCTGAAGGAAGGTCTGGGCTGGTCCTGTTGCCGCTCTCTTGGGATACTGAATGTTTGTCTTAATCTAGCATCTCAGTGACAGCTCAGGCTGAGGATGTGTGAGCTTTCAGTGCTCCCAAACGGGTCTAATGCAGGGCAAAGTAGGAGCACTGCTCCTTTCATCCTGACCTGGGTCTAGGTCAGAACCAAAGTAGATTCTATTGGACTTGGCCACTATAATTCAGCTGAGCAGCTTGGCTGACGCAGAGTGACAAAACTATAGGCTTCTCTTTGGTCTGGGATTCCTGAAATCATTCCTCTGCAGGCTCCCAAATGGGTTAAAAGCTAGAACTGGGACTCTACTTTGTTCTTGGGGTCTGAATCACCTGGAACTGGATGGAGGATAACAGTTACTCTTTGGGGTGCATCTGGGACTTCCTCTTGCCCCAGTGCATCCTTGTTCGATCCCTGAGCACAGGAATGCTTCCCTTGCTGTGCTTCTGGTCACACCCCATCTTTAGTATTCAAAGGTCTCCCTGTTTCCCTATACCCACCAGGGCTAGAAAAGTGACTCAATGTGATTTTTTTTTTTTTTTTTATTTCCTGGCTGGGATTTGGTTTGTTTTTTTCTAAATCTGTTTGGAGGAGTTTTTAGAGAGACCTTGATGTACTTCTGCCATGCTGCCATCTTGACTCTATCCTCCTATCTGAGCATCTTGAGGACCTGATGGTTTTGGCCATGTGATCACTAAGTTTGAGCATCAGGCTCAGTCTTTCTGATGGCTGCTTTGATTGGTTTGATTGAGGGGTAATGTGAGAAGTCGATTTATTCAGCTCAGTCCTGCCTTGAAACACGATTCATGGTGGAAGTCCTGTGAGGTTACCCTCCCCACCAGGCTTGATCCTGACATTGGAATGGTCTTGGATGACCGTGTTGCTGAGAAAAGTCGAATCTATCATAATTGATCATCACTTTATCTTGCTGTTGCCGTGTACAATGTTCTCTGGGTTCACTCAGCGTCAGTTCCTGTCACTCTCCAGGCTTCTCTGAAATCAGTCTGCTCATCATTTCCTATAGAACAATATAACATACACATACCGTAGCTTATTCAGCCATTCCCTGATCCATGGGCAGCCCCTCAGTTTCCAGTTTCTTGCCACCCCAAAAAGAGCTGGTTCAGTGGTTTCTGAGTCGTTACCTTCTGTCTGGGGGGCACTGGGCATCCAAAGACTGAAGGGGTCCCTGCCCTGAGAAGACTAGATTCGGCTCCCAATGGCAGCTTGGTCGGGAAGGGTTGCCACAGAGAGATGAGGCTTTCATTCATTTCTCTCTGCCAATTTCTCCTTTTTAGCCGGAGACGATGAAATTTCCTTCGATCCCGATGACATCATCACCAACATCGAAATGATCGATGACGGCTGGTGGAGAGGCGTGTGCAAGGGCCGCTACGGGCTCTTCCCGGCCAACTATGTCGAGCTGAGGCAGTAGCCGGGCCGGTCTCTCACGGATGCCTTAATGCCGTAGTCTGCGAGCCTGATTTCTACACTACAGAGTCACGCCTCGGGAAGGACCGCGAGGGGAAGATACATCCGCTTTCATATTTAATACTTTTGCTGATGCTCTTAAGAATGTTTAATCCTCAGAATTTGCTAATATATCGTAATCATGTTTCCTTGAAGGACTTGGGTGATGGTGTTGGAGCATTTAAGGCCTTTTCTTTTTTGCCAAATCGAATGGTTCTTACAAGAAGCCACGCCGAGGCCCTTTTGTCCCCGTGCAGCAGATTGTGCATGAGGCCTTGGGCCCTGCCCGAGACGGAGGTGCTGAGGGAGCCCTGTATCTGCATGTGGAGAGAGCCAGCGAGGGCCTGCTGGGGGGCGTCCAGCTCCCTGGAGGAAGGAGGACTTGGGGAAGAGCAGGGCTCTGACTGGAGCACCTCTCGAGCCTCTTGCCGTGAGTGAGACTTTGTAGACTGACTTTCAGAGAGTCTCCTCCTTCCATCAGAAGAAGCCCTCAGCGGCCAAGTGTGGAGGATTTGTGACTTTTCATTTTCTCCCCCCTCTTCCCAGCAATCCCGACTCCAGGAGCCCAACAAGCTCCTCTCGGTTCCTTTAGAATTAGGTGGTTCCTCTAGGTGACCCTCCCCCGCCCCCAGTTGCTCGTCCACCTCCAGACCTTGGGGAGTCCCATTCTTCACGGCTGCTGAGACGTCGGGGCTGACGTCTCATAACCCGAAGCTCTCCGTGGACCAGCAGCTGCTGGACAAGACTGCTGGGTGGTCACCACTGCAGCCTGTCACAAGTGTGTGAGAGAGAGAGAGAGAGAGAGAGTGTGTGTGTGTGTGTGTGTGTGTGTGTGTGTGTGTGTGTGTGTGTGTGTGTGTGTATAACAGCACGTACATGTGTGTACAACTGTGTGTGTGTGCAAGGCTGTCACCTCAGTCACTTTTCAGCCCCACGGGGCAGTCACCTCCCCAGATGCTTGGCACAAACTGCCCCTTGCAGTTTTACCCTCTAGGGAGGGACGCTTCTTTGGCCCACACGTCCATGGGCTGACTCGATTAAAACCGAACTACAAGAGGAGTCTGTGTCCTACCAAAGACATTGGTGGCTGCCCAGTGCATGTGGACCGGTCTCGTGGTCAGCTGTGCCGGCCCGGCATGGCCGAGGAAGACAAGCCACTTTGGAGTCTCAGCGCTGTGGACCAAGGAGAGTGGGCGTGAGCAGCGGGGTGTACAGAATCTCTGGGAGACCCTTGTAGAAACGCCTCGGTCCTTTGGGACAATCCTCCTCCCAGCAGGCGCCCATGTGTCCATTTCCCCCTCCCCCACTTTTTTTTTTTTCTTGTATTGTTCAAGCTTCCCTAGGACTGGGCTGGGTTTTATACTCGATTTATTTTATCCCCCTTTGTCTAGGACACTTCATAGGTAGGATTTTTTGTTGTTGTTGCTGTTAATTAAATACTCAAAATAAATTTTTGGAACCCCTTGGCAATGGATGTTTTGGATTTGGCTCCTTGAGTCCGTGATCTGGCTCACACAAGTCACATGACTGTGCTTTCTGACGAGGCACATTGGGGTGGGGAATTCCAAGGGCCCGCTTCATCCCTCACGCGCCAAGGCCCGTGGCGCAGTGACCATAGCCCTGACCAAGGGGCTGGAAGGTCCTGGCTTCAGATCTTACAGTTGGAAAAGACCCCAGAGATTTTCTAGGCTAATCTCATTTTTTATTATCTTATTATGTATTTTCTTACTAATTTCCTTTTTAATTTCATGAGGAAACTGAGACTAACAGAGGTTAAATAAATGACTTTTTTTTTTTTATTATAGCTTTTTATTGACAAAACATATGCATGGGTAATTTTTCAAATCTTCTGTTCCACCTTTTCCCCTCCTTACCCCCACCCCCTCCCCCAGATGGCAGGCAGTCCCATACACGTTAAAGTATATGTTAAATCCAATATATGTGTCCATATTTATACAGTTCTCTTGCTGCACAAGAAAAACCAGAACTAGAAAGAAGGTAAAAAAACCTGGGAAGAAAAACAAAAATACAAATGGACAATAATAGAGTGGAAATGCTGTGTTGTGGTCCACACTCAATAAGTGACTTAAAATCCTTCATAATGTAACCCCCTCACACCTTTCCAGTCTTTTCCCTCCTTAGACTTCCTCCAACCCTTGTAATTCAGTGACAGGGACCTTTTTGTTCCTCAAACAAAACCCTTCCTCCCCTGACTCCAGGTAGTTTCCTGTTTGCACCTCCATGCCTTCTGGCTTCAGGTCCCCGCTGAGCGCCAACCTTCTGCAAGGAGGCTCCCCTGCCCCCCACCAATGCTGGCACTCTCCCTCTCAGATTGCCCCCAATTTATCCAGCACCTGTAGCTTCTCTGTATAGAGTAGTTTTACAGTGATTTCCCCATCAACTGGGAGCCGCTTGGGGACAAGGGCTGAATTCTTAATAATCCAAGTTCTTAGCACGGTGTCTGACACACAGTAGGTGCTTAATAAGTGCTTGTTGACTGCCTGTGCTTTGCTGAACTTAAGGGTTCAGTACTCATGAGCCATTTCCAATGGAGAAAAGTGTTCTACTTTCAGAATTAAAACAGGCGGGCATTCCTCAAGGCAGGTTGTTATCTTCAATGACACCTTTCATGTACGTTGGTAGTGGCCAGAGCCTGTTGATTTTGATTTAAACTGGAAATGTTCGTGGGGGGGAAATTGGGGCCTGAAAAGTCACTTGCAAAGGAAGTGACAAAAAGCCTCCCACTTAAAGGAGCGATGCAGGGGGAGAGTGCCCCGCCCAGTAGATCAAGGGGCGGCAGCGGGAGCCTGAGACAAGCCAGTGAAGGCCCGGCCCTGGTCACAGTGTGGGCAGCTTGGTGACCTTGGTCTTCCCGGGCAGTGGGGAGCCTGGCTCTGCTCACCGTGACTCACCTCCAAGCCATTTTATCAAGCTCCTTTGTTAGTTGTGCTTGGGATGCTTTTATTTCCCACAATGCCCGTCTCTGAACAGTGGACACTTTATAGGACTCCTCCGTGACCGAGGTCTGAATGTGTCTGAAGCCCTGGGTGCCTGCTTCACTGAGGCTGGCCTTCTTCTGCAGGCTGTAGCAAGGAGGCCCCAGAGAGCCGTGGCCAGGCTGTCCTTGCACCCTGCCGAGGGACATCTTGCAGACCAGTCCCTGAAAAGCCTTCTGTTCTGGGGCTATCTCAGGCCGGGAGCAAGTTGGGAAGTGCGTGAGCATGCTGGGGTTTGCCAAGCCCTTTAAATATGAGAACTTAGCGAATCCTCACAATCCTGGAAGGCAGGCGTGTCATGGTTCCCATTTTACACATGAGGAAGCTGAGGCTGAGAGTCCTGACACGTCACACGGTGAACATCCCAAGCAGGATTTGGACTGAGGCATTTCTGAGTCAGTGTCCTTCACTGAGCCGCTGGCTGCCTTATCTTCAATACTGGACACCAGAGCCCCCTTCTGGTACTCTGTCAACATGACTCATTTCAAAGAAAACCTATAGTTCAATATTTATCACATTCATTTAGAAACTCATGTTTCTATCTGGGAAATCCACCCACCCTAACCTATGGGGCTTTCAAAGTCCACTGAGCCTCCATAAGAAACTAGTCCTATGTAGTTCTGGGATATTCCAGTTTTCATAGGATTATAGACTTGAGAGCTAGAAAGAGTACTTAGAAATCCTGAATGGCCTCATTTTACAGATAAAGAAACTGAGGCACATCATTAGAGCAGACAAAACTGGAAGCAATGGGGATGGGGAACTGCAGGGAGGCAGATTCCAGGTTCATGTAACAATGGGAATAAGTGTAACAGCTGCTTCAGTGGATTTTTTTTTTTTTTTTAGTTTAGTTTAAATACACATTTTTTTGTTTGTTTTTTTTTTTCATTTTTTTATTATTATAGCTTTTTATTGACAGAACATAAGCACAGATAATTTTTCAGCATTGACCCTTGCAAAACCTTCTGTTCCAACTTTTCCCCTCCTTCCCCCCAACCCTCCCCTAGATGTCAGATCGTCTAATACATATTAAATATGTTAAAATATATGTTAAATCCAATACATGTAAATACACATTGTTTTATGAATTATGCTCGGAGAGAAAAAGCAGCACAAATAGGAAAAACCATGGGGGAGAGAGAAAAAAAAAAGAAGGGAATGTGTTGATTTACATTCAGTCTCTTTAGTTCTTTTTCTGCTGCAGATGGCATTTTCTGGCCAAAGTCTATTGGGATTGCTTTGGATCACTGATCACTGAGAAGAACCGAGTCTTTCCTAATTGATTATTGCCCCTTCTTGCTGTTACCATGTACGATGTATTCCTGGTTCTGCTTGTTTTGCTCAGCATCAGTTCGTGTGACCCTTTTCCAGGTCTTTTAATAATCAGCCTGTTTAGCCTTTTTTATAGAACAATAATGTTCCATCACCTTGTTCAGCCATTCCCCAATTGATGGTCATCCACTCCTTTTCCAATTGATTGCTACCAAAAAAAAAAAAAGAGCTGCTACAGACATTTTTGCACGTGAGGGTCCTTTTCCCTCCTTTATGATTTCCCTGGGACTCAATGAACTTTTTCAAGCCCAGGCCGGATGACCACGTGGACTGAGGGGTGGAGGACCAAGCACCAGTCAGGTATCATTTGGACTAATACCTTCTGGAGTCACTGAGCAGATTCCACTTTCAGTTTATAAGGGACAGAATCTCGGTGCAGGAAGAAGCTCCAGAAGTATCAAATCCAACCCATCTCTGAATAAGAGGCCCTTCTATACCATGCCTGACTAGTAGCCATCCAGCTTTTGCTTGTAGAACTCCCAGAATTCGCTCACTACCTCCTGTGACTGCACGTCCTGCCTTAGGTTCGTATTATTAGGGCATCTTACCTTCCTCAAGTTTAAATCTGCTCCTTCAGGCCAGCCTGTCTGTGGTATTCCCTGCATCATCCCTTTCTTCTCTTTCTCCATTCTTTGATCCTTGACCATTTTTATTTTATGTGAAACTGGGAGGGAGGCTGGATCCATTTCAGTGACAGGATGGGGATTCCCAAATAGCTCAAGAGGCAACAAGAGTGGGCTGATGTGGAGAAAATGAAATCTAAATGGGACAAAGGAGAGAATGGGCGGGAAGGCATTGAGCCAGGATTTGTACTCTGCCAAGATTTCTCCCCTGGAACACCCGTGTCTGTGTTGGGACTCTTAAAACCCTGAAGCTTTTAAAAGCTTCGGAGATAATATGACCCAGCTGGGTACTGTGATAGCCAAAAAAAGATCCAAGAAATCCAGCAATAAGCATTTATTAAGCACCGTCTGTGTGCCAGGGACTGGGCTGGATGTTGGGGATGCAATAACAACAAAAAAAAAGCTTCCAGTCTATCAGAGGAAGCATGTAAAAATATTTTAAGTTCATGCAAAGCCATGGACTATAGACTGCAAAATAAAAATAGAGTGGCCCAAAGGAGAGACACGGCTGTTTTTAGTCCCGCTGGGTTCTGCCCCAATCAGAAGGCACCCCACTGGGACTGGGTTTCATTCTAGTCACCACAGCTTGGAAAGGATATTGACATTACATCTATTTTGTATATACTTATCTATAAATGTGTTTTCTCCCTAATAGAATGTAAACTTCTTGAGGGCAGGTTTATTTTGGAGAGAAGGTCGTATTCCCCAAGGGGGTCAGGTGGGAGGGAGATTCCATTCGTTCCTCTGGGCTCAGGAACCCTGTGGGAAAGATCTGAGCTCCATGTTGGTCTAAAGCAGAATGTCAGACACTGGCAACTCACAGGATGCTCCTGAGAGAGGCTGGACCCATATTAAAGTGTCATTGGGAAAATTTTTAACATAAAAATGCAACAGGAAGTGGATACGGCTAGTACTTGGTTTTCTTTTTTTTCTGCTGAGGTGACTGGGGTTATGTGTCACACAGCTAAGAAATGTTGTGTCTGATTTGAACTCAGGTCCTCCTGACTTGAGGGCTGATGCTCTATCCACTGTGCCCCCTAGGTGCCCCTAATACTTGTTTTCTAGTTTTCCAAGTCAATATGCTCCCTGCCCATTGGCTCCTGGGTATGACTGGGTGGTCCTGCTTGATGCAGTTGGCGCAATTGGATGTCATCACCTGCAGAGCAGCCTCTCTGACACCCAAGTATCCTTGCACCTTCCCCCAGAGTGAGTGGAATGGCTCCTGGTCTTCTAGGCTTCCCTTGGACGCTCAGGAGGCTTCAGGACGCTCAGGGAGCTGTCCAGCATGGGGAGGAGCATTAGTGAGTGAGCTTGAAAGGACGTTGATGACCTCAGTGGGCTGGCCAGGGAGCTCTTCTGTCACTTTCCACTTCCTGGGGGGAAATGCAACGTGAATTTGAACACAGTTAGACTTGACATGCGGGGGCTGGGGAACTTAAAGTTTGAAAAAAAAAATGTCCTGAGCTGATGTTTTTGGTCATCCCATGCATTTTATGCATTTAAAGAGCACATTCTGAGAAGGTGACCCCAGGCTTCACACCTGCCAGAGGGCTCTGTGACCCCAGAAGCTAAGCACCCCTGAACTAGAGATCTGCTGGCTATCTTTGGGGTGACTTCTTCCTCCTTCCTGTCTCCATCTTCATCCTTTTCTCATCCTCCAGGGAAGCATCTTCTGTGTATGAGGCCTGAGATCTGTCCTTGGTCATGTCCTTCTGGGCTTAGAGATCATACTTAGGAAGCCTGGATGAGCCAAAGTATTTTAGGGGCTGATAAGGCTTTAGCCAGAGGTTACACGGAATGTCTGACCAAGGGTGGATGGTCCCTATGCACCCAGTCAAGCTGAGCACTGAGCTGAGCTCCAGAGACACAAAGATAGTCATGAAACAGCCCTTGCCCTTCAGGAGCTTCCCTTCTAATAGGGGAGACAAGAGGTTCACACCAAGGTGCAGAATCTCCTCTTCCCAGCTTTCTGTACAGTGAGCTGCAGGGAGTAAGGGGAAACCCATTTTAAAAATTCACAGCACTGTGTTAAGGGTTAGGGATACCCAGAAAATGGCGGCATTTGGGGAACTGGCCTGGGAGCTCCCTGGGAGGGAGTGAATGGTCCTGGACCCTGCCTCTCACCTTATTTTCCATTCCTTATCCATTGTCTGAATGGGTGCCGGAGCCTTCAGCTTTCAGCTCCGAGACTTCGGTGATTACTGAGTGTGGGGAACACACATAAGGTTTGTTGAATGAAAACCTCAAAATGTCAAAGAGCTGTGATTTCACCCATGTGGGTGTCCGCCCACCAATGCAGATCGCAACCTTTTTGTGGCTGGGTAGCTACAATAAGGAACAGCAATTCACATTCCTGTAGCTGTGGAGATTTGCAAAGTGCTGCTCCCAACAACTCTGAGGGGGTATTCAAATCTTACACATCAATCACCTCCTGGTTGTGAACCCCTCCCCCATCTCAGCCAGCCCGATCATGAGCACTCTCCCCACCGTGGCCAGTCTTGTTGTGTGGCCCCTCTCCCCACCTCTGCCAGGCTGGTTGTGAGCCTGTCCTGACTTAGCTAAGCTGATCAATACCTGATCCATCACCAGGAGCATGCTTGAAACTCCCATTTGCATAGATCTGGAGCTAAAAGGGGTCTTAGAAGCCATGAAATCCCAGCCCCTCATTTTACAGATGAAAAAATGAAGGACCAGAGAGGGAAAGATATTTTCCCAGAAGTCATATGGCTAATGTGTCCAAGGAAAGCCTTAGAGCCGGGGTTTTTGTCTCCAGAGCCATGTTTCCTCTCCCTAGCTCTTTTCCAGGGCAGAGCCATCTGTCTTCAATGGTAGAAAGCAGTTTAATTCCAAGAATTGGAGGGCTGGATAACCTCTCCAGCCTCTGCTCCTCTCACCTGCCTGCTCTTGCATCACTCTTCCCCAGCACAGGCCACTTTCCCTCGTCCAATCACTCTTCTAGGCTTTCTGTCAGATACCCTCCTTTCCCCATTTCACCTGGTAATCTCCACCCCTCCTCTCATGGTGAATGGCATTAAAATCAGAAGGGCTGGGCTCACAGACTACTCTGGAAGGGATCTCAGCAGCCCTCAAATCTCCCTCTTCTCTCTTCCTCATCTCACATTGTTCTGACATTACTCCCTTGATTATTCCATCCCATGATTTCCTGGAGCAGATTAAAGGCTCTCCATGCTCTCACTAACTTTCACTCTCTCTCTCTCTCTCTTCTAGCTCCTTCTCTACTGACTTCACATACACCTATGTCTCTCCCTCTTTAAAAAGCCTAATGTGATTCAGCCATCTCCATAATCTTGCACTCTAGAGCTCTCTTTCCTTTCCTTGTCAAACTTCTGGAGACAGCCATCTACAGTTAACTTCTTCACTTTTCTCTCTCACCCCACAATTCTCTCTTCCAACCTCATCAATTGCAGTTCCTCTTACCCAAGTTGCTGACAACCTTTCAGTGGCCAAAGCTAATGGCCTTTTCTTGATCCTGATCTTTCTGGCTCTCTCTGCCACCCTTAACATTGCTGATCCCCTTCTCTTCATGACTCTCCTCTCCTTTGAGTTTCCTCCTTCCTGTTTGGCCAATTTTCATTCTTTGTTAGATCCTCTGTCCATTAAGACACTGTCCTGGGTATGGTGATGTCATCAGCTTCTCTGGGCTTGCCTATCATGTCTAGGCAAAAGATTCCCAAATCTTTTTATCCATTTCACCTGCCCTTCATTTTGAGTCATTAGCTGCCTTTTGGTAGATATAGGAATTTCTAGCTCCACATGTCCAAAACAGAACTCATGATCTTTCCCCCCAAACGCTATTATTTTCCCAACTTTCATTGGTCACCTAGACTGAACACTACTTACAAAACCCCACCCATTAAATCTGTTGCCAAATCCTGCTAATTCTACTCTCATGACATGCCTTCTGTCTTGGAGAAGATGCTCTCCTGCCTCCATTCTATCTCATGGCTTCCTTTGACTCAGCTCAAACATGGGCTTCTGCAGGAGTTCCTTGAACCCCCATTCCTCCTCCACACTGCTACCTCCTTCCCTCTCTGAGACAACCTTCCTTCTACTCCTTATGTTTCATGGCTGACCTCCCATTGGAGGCCGAGGTCTATAAGGGCAAGGATTATTTTGGAGTTTTTGCCTTTTTTTTTTTTTTTTTTTGATTGTCAGAGCTCAGCACAATGTTTGAAACATAGTAAGCACTTAATCAATACTTGTGATTAAAGATCTTGAAAGCTACCATTATATAGTACTAGAAACTCTAGCCTTGGCAATAAGAGCCGAGAAAGAGATCCAAGGAATTAGAGTAGGAAATGAAGAAATCAAATTGTCACTTTTCGCAGATGACATGATGGTATACTTAGAGAACCCCAAAGACTCTGCTAAAAAGCTATTAGAAATAATTCAGAATTTTAGCAAAGTCGCAGGATACAAAATAAATCCACATAAATCCTCAGGATTTTTATACATTACCAACACAATCCAACAGCAAGAGATACAAAGAGAAATTCCATTCAAAATAACAGTCGATAGTATCAAATATTTGGGAATATATCTACCAAAGGAGAGTCAGGAATTATATGAGCAAAATTACAAAACACTTGCCACAAAAATAAAGTCAGATTTAAATCATTGGAAAGACATTCAATGTTCTTGGATAGGCCGAGCAAATATAATAAAGATGACAATACTCCCCAAACTAATCTATTTATTTAGTGCTATACCAATCAGACTCCCAAGAAACTATTTTAATGACCTAGAAAAAATAACAACAAAATTCATATGGAAGAATAAAAGGTCGAGAATTGCAAGGGAACTAATGAAAAAAAAGTCAGAGGAAGGTGGTCTAAGTGTACCTGATTTAAAGCTATATTATAAAGCAACAGTCACCAAAACCATTTGGTATTGGCTAAGAAATAGACTAGTTGATCAGTGGCATAGGTTAGGTTCACAGGACAAGATAGTGAATAAAAATAGCAATCTAATCTTTGACAAACCCAAAGATCCCAAATTTTGGGATAAGAATTCATTATTTGACAAAAACTGCTGGGAAAACTGGAAATTAGTATGGCAGAAACTAGGCATGGACCCACATTTAACACCACATACTAAGATTAGATCAAAATGGGTCCAAGATTTAGGCATAAAGAACGAAATCATAAATAAATTGGAGGAACATGGGATGGTTTACCTCTCAGACTTGTGGAGGAGGAAGGAGTTTGTGTCCAAGGGAGAACTAGAGACCATTATTGATCACAAAATAGAACATTTTGATTACACCAAATTAAAAAGTTTCTGCACAAACAAAACTAATGCAAACAAGATTAGAAGGGAAGTAACAAATTGGGAAAAAATTTTTACAGTTAAAGGTTCTGATAAAGGCCTCATCTCCAAAATATACAGAGAATTGACTTTAATTTATAAGAAATCAAGCCATTCTCCAATTGATAAATGGTCAAAGGATATGAACAGACAATTTTCAGATGATGAAATTAAAACTATTTCCACTCATATGAAAGAGTGTTCCAAATCACTATTGATCAGAGAAATGCAAATTAAGACAACTCTGAGGTATCATTACACACCTGTCAGATTGGCTAAGATGACAGGAACAAATAACGATGAATGTTGGAGGGGCTGTGGGAAAACTGGGACACTGATGCATTGTTGGTGGAGTTGTGAAAGAATCCAACCATTCTGGAGAGCAATCTGGAATTATGCCCAAAAAGTTATCAAAATGTGCATACCCTTTGACCCAGCCATACTACTACTGGGCTTATACCCCAAGGAACTACTAGAGAAGGGAAAGGGTCCTGTATGTGCCAAAATGTTTGTGGCAGCCCTTTTCATAGTGGCTAGAAGCTGGAAGATGAATGGATGTCCATCAATTGGAGAATGGTTGGGTAAACTGTGGTATATGAATGTTATGGAATATTATTGTTCTATAAGAAATGACCAACAGGAGAAATACAGAGAGGCTTGGAGAGACTTACATCAACTGATGCTGAGTGAAACGAGCAGAACCAGAAGATCATTATACACTTCAACAATGATACTGTACGAGGATGTATGCTGATGGAAGTGGATTTCTTCAACATAGAGAAGAACTAATCCAATTCCAATTGATTAATGATGGACAGAACCAGCTACATCCAGAAAAGGAACACTGGGAAATGAATGTAAACTGTTATTTTTACCTTCTGAATCCAATTCTTCCTGTGCAACAAAAAATTCGGTTCTACACACATATATTGTATCTAAATTATACTGTAATATATTTAACATATATAAGACTGCTTGCCATCTGGGGGAGGGGGTTGGGGGAGGAAGGGAAAAATCTGAATAGAAGTAAGTGCAAGGGATAATGTTGTAAAAAATTACCCATGCATATGTACTGTCAAAAAATGTTATAATTATAAAATAAAATAAAAAATTTAAAAAAAAAAAAAAAAAAAAAAAAAGAAAGCTACCATTAGACTCAATATCCTGGATGTGGCCCCTCCCAGTGGTAGGGGCAGTTTCAGAGGAAGGAACCAAAAATCCAGCAGCCTCACACTTCTAAGTGAATGAGAAAACTTGGCATCCAGCTTCCCTAGCTTGCCAGCCCTTGCTGGGAAGGGTGGGCACAAAGGCCCCTTGCAAGATGGGCTACCAGCATGGGCACCTTCTGCCCTCGCTGCTGGAGCAGCTCTTTCTGACATTCTACACTCAGTGAGTGAAGTTGGCTGGGAAGGAGCTGGCCAACATGGAGGACAGACACCCACAGATGATTTTTGCCATTCAGTTTCAAGCAGGCTGATGATACAGTCAATTAGTCGATCAACATTTATAAAGTGCCTACTATGTGCCAAGTGGACAGATGTTTCTCTGTTTCTCAATTGAAATATAGAATTCTAAGCTACCTTGGGGATTAAACATATGATCTAGTCTATTTTAAGAAAACTGAGACCCAAAGAAATTAAGTGGTCACTTATCAAAGCTTGGATAAAAATAATTGCTGATATTTAAATAATACAACTTGATGATTGTCCCATTGAGAGTGGGCTTGGAATTAGAAGGGCTGGATAGACACTTACCTAGCTGTGTGGCCCCACAAACATCAATTGGCTTCTCCGTTTCAGGTTAACCATAGGACTTCACTCACAGGCTTATCATGATACAAAAAGTATTTGATAAGTTCTTCATAAGGTGTAGATCCCCACAAATATTAATTATTATTAATAGTTATCATTTCATTTTACTTCTTTACCTTATTGGACCCTCACAACAATTTTGTATAAAGGGCTGAAACTCTGAGTTGATACACCGAGGTCAGACAACTGAGCACTTAAGGCTAATTACCGATTGGACAATACTCTATTAGCATATGCTTGGAAAATGGCCCTTCCCACTATTCTGTGCTGGTTCAATCTTTTGGTGTATACAGAGAATTGTGGGAAGGATTAGGGGGTGGAGTAAGACAAGCCAGAGTCACTTTGGTGGTAGAGGAGAAAAAGGAAGGTTGCAGAGATCCTGTGTCCATTCCCTTCACTTCTCCCTCTAAAGACCAAGAATAAAGACCAAGGATTTTTGCTTATCCTGACTCTGGCTGATTCTAAGTTAGCCAGGGCACTAACTCTGTCTTCACAACTTCACATTTTCTGGACAAGGAAACCAATTCAGAGATGACCATTCGTGAGTGTCTGATTTGAGGGGAGATTTAAACTCCATCCTCCCAACTTCCATTCTATCCATCGTGTCAAGCTGTAATAATATCATTACCCCCTTCCTGCAGATGAAGACCCTGGAGCCCCTGGCAGGTTGTAACTTGCTCAGAGTCACACAGTTCAGTGAGTTTCAGGGGCAACATCTGAACCTAGCTTCCTTAATTCTGGGTTCACATTGCTGCTAAAATTCTATTTTGTTCCAGTCCTCCTGAAAGCCCCTTCTCCTAGTCACTAAGTTGTTTGTTCTTCATTTTAAAAAAGGACCAGTGATGTCACAGGGGGATGTCTTGACTGGTTTTGAATTGGATTTAAGTGAGCAGAGCTAGGCAAGGTCATCAGCCTCACTCTCTCTTCCAGAGACATCACAATCCAGGACAGAAATCAGAAAGACTGGTCCTGGATGCCGTGGATGACCTCGGCATCCCTGATCTCTGACCAAGCTCGGAGTGCTCCATGGGGCCAGCCCTCATGGCCCTCGGAAAAATCCTCCCATTCCTTAGGACAAAGTCTTCATAGGGTAGACATCCCCCCAACTCTCCAATGTCTTTGAGGAGTGTCCATTACTTTCAAATGATTTAGCTCCTCTACTGAAATGGTTTGCTGGGGGTGGGGGGGCAGCTTCTTGGAGCCACAGTCAGGATCGGGTGGCAGGTGGACATCAAAGGTGGGCGAGCAGCCCCAAAAAGGAGCCCAATAGAGGCATCCATCCTCATGGACATCCACACACCCCAGGCACTAAGTACTTTTAGCAGGAAATAAGATTGCCGAGGGGAACCTGGAAGTCAAGTACTAATGGTTCCCAAGATCAAAGGAGCTTAATTTACAAATTAGTTCCTGTAGTAACTCAGATTCTCATCTTGGTAATATGTGCTGAATCAAGAGAAAGCATCCAGAAGATGCTGCTCATCAAGGGTTCTGGGCCCATGAAAGGAAAATCCCAGATGTGTGTCTCCTAGACCCCCTACCGCTCCAGGAAGATGAGAGGGACATTGGAGGCTGCAGGGAACTTTGGGATGCTGACTTTGAAGTTTGGTCAGTAACTCTGAAATGAATATCAGGGAAGAGACGCAGACACAAACAGCAAAAAGTGGGGAGGGGTACAGCGTGGCGGCAAAGATAGACAGCGTGGCTCTCAGCCGGGGGATGGGATGGAAAGGGAGGCGGGCAGCGTGGGGTCGTAACCATAGATAAAATCGGGAGCACTTGGGAAGAGGGATGCAGCAGGAATCGATCATCTCCTTTTTATAAGTGGTTTTTTTTGGGGGGGAGGGCAACTCCAAATGCACCGCTTTAGGGCTAGTTCATGACCACATCCAAGTGTAATTGTTGCTCTGTGTCCTGCTGCCAATCATGGTCTTTCCTGGTGAATTATTTCATAATTTCAAGCCTATCCACTAGAGTCACTGCTCCTCACACTGGGTTTTGGGCGGAGTTGGGACCCACCTTATGGGCTCTTGCCTCTCCAGGGCTTTCTCTTTCCTAAGGTTGGGATCTTCTGAGAGTGACATTAGGAAGGAAATTCAGAGACATTTATTAGACCCCAATTATGTGGACAACCCTGGTCTGGGTATTACCTAAGGTACAAAGTTTAAGTTAGAAGAGGCCCTGCCCTCAGGGAGTTTATGCTCTACAGAGAGTATAAAAGTTACAAACCATGATCTGCTCTGATGGTGGGGGAGGAGGAGGGGTCACTGAAGGGAGGTCCTGAATGATGGAGGGAAGAAGAAAATGGGCACATCGAGGCTGAGCCTTTCTATACAGCAGGAGGCCAAGGGTCCAAGCTCTGGCCTTGGGAGGGAAGAGGCCCAAGTTCAAATCCTGATTCAGACTCTGATGAATTATGTGACCCAGGGAGAATGGGGCTCCAGCTTCCTTGTCTGTAGAAGGAGAACAAGAATGGGCAGCTTGGACTGAATGCAGAGAGCAACAGCTGCCCTCGGAGGGTGGAAGTGAGGACCAAATGAGAGGGGTAGAGTATAGGAGTGTGTGTGTATGTGTGTGTGTGTGTGTGTGTGTGTGTGTGTGTGTGTGTGATTGTGTGTGTGTGAGTGTGTGTGATTGTGAGTGTGTGTGATTGTGAGTGAGTGTGTGATTGTGTGTGTGTGATTGTGAGTGAGTGTGTGTGATTGTATGTGTGTGGTTGTGAGTGAGTGTGTGTGTGATTGTGAGTGTGTGTGAGAGTGTGTGTGTGATTGTGTGTGTGTGATTGTGAGTGTGTGTGAGTGTGTGTGTGTGATTGTGTGTGTGTGAGTGTGTGTGATTGTGTGAGTGTGTGTGTGTGATTGTGAGTGAGTGTGATTGTGAGTGAGTGTGTGTGTGATTGTGTGTGTGAGTGTGTGTGTGATTGTGAGTGTGTGTGTGTGAGTGTGTGAGAGTGTGTGAGTGTGTATGAAAAACTTAAATGTACTATATAAATGTTAGCTATATTTATGTATATATAATATATTTATATACATACATAAATATATATATTTATGTGTATACATATATATATACATATTGGTATACATATATATGTGAATATATATATCTGAGGACATATATATACACACACACACCTGTCTGCATGTATAGTGTAAATAGATACATTTCTCATTTCCTTTTAGTTGTAAAGATCTGATTTAAAAGATTCAGAATTCTCAGAAACAAATTCCTCATTTACAGATGGGAAAACTGAGGCAGCCCAGAGAAGCTCAGCGATCTGCCCCGGGGCACATGGGAAACAGCAGGGCTGATGTTCCAGCCGGACCCTCGGATTCAGCCCCTGCACACCCCTCCCAGGCCCCCCCCCCCCAGCTTCTGTTGCGTGCCGACCCTTAGTCAGTGTGAGGGGCTCCTGGCGGCCCCAAGCTGGCTCCGTAGCCATGGCTCCCGGTGGACGCCCCGGCTGGCTTGTTTTTCTCCAGGTCCCAGCATTTGGACCGGCGCTTTTGAAGTTGGATCTCCTCGTGTCCCTGCTCGGAGCGGAGGCGGTATTTTTAGCTTGCCCAGATGGCGGGTTCCAGGGGCCAGGGAAGAAAGCATCTGGCCACCATGGGGTTTAGGTACAGCTTCAAAGCTGTTCAGCTCCGTCCAATGGATTTTCTACTTGGAGCTGAAGCTGAAGCTCCCTCAAGTCCATTCTTCATCTGATCTTCACTTCTTAGCAACCAGAGAACTTCCAGCCAAAGCGCGGGAGGAGGAGAGAGGGACGTGGCCTTGGCCACGATGCCCGAGGTTGCCAGCGTTCTCTTTCCCTCATGGGGACTTGGGGACTGGCCCAGCTGGCGCTGGTGGGAGGCAGAGCTGGGCTACATGGGCTAAGCCCAAACCAGGGGCCTGGACAAGTGAGGATGGGGAACTAATCACTGGCTCCAGGGATGTAAGGCTGTTTCATGGAAGATGTTGTTTGGACCTCAGAAGGTAGAGCATATGGAAGAAGCTGGAGAGAGGCACGTGTGGTAGGAGGATGACCTGGCCTGGTGAGGCACGCCCAGGGATGAAATCGTGGAGGGCCTGGCCTGGATGGGCTGCAGTGTGCCCATCATCAGAGACCGTAAAATTCCCAGGAGTCTCTGGGCCATGTGGAAGAGGGCTGACCTTGTCTTGCTTTACCTCAAACCCGGAGCTGCTCAGGGAGAGGCAGGAGGGCAGGGATCACAACTGGAGCTGCCCAAAGTGGAAGCAGGGATTGCCTGGGGAGGTGGTGAGTTCCCCATTACAGGAGGTCTGCAAAAATCTTGGTCGGGTTTGGTTTGGGTTCAAGCTTGCTGAGGTCCCTTTCATTGTAGAAATTATAGGATTGCAAATCTCTGATTCTCAGAAAATGCCAGAAAGGGAAAGTAAGATCAGAACCTTTGGATTTGAGGCCTTGAATGTTAAGCAAAGGGGTTTGCCTTTTGGCTGGGAGGGGGTTACTCTTCAGTTACAGCTAGGCCTTCTGGGAAATGAGTATCAGGAGAGAGGACATGAGCTGACAAGCTTGGGTGGCCGGATGCGTTCCCTTAGAACGCTCGCCAATAAGGGCCAGCTGCCAGGGAGGAGCAGCAGGAGGGCTCTTTGCTGTGCTCCTCTGGGCCAGACTGGCCACCTCAGAAGGGGGGCTTCTGGCCCCCTCCCCACAGACCATTATGATTGCTCGCTCGTGCTAGCCAAGGACGGCTGGGTTTGACAAACGGATCTCCAGGGCCAAGTGCTTCAGCCTGTCCCCACAAGCCATACCGCTGCCGAGCCACAACCGGCTTCAATTAATCAGCTGCTATTTATGGATTCATTAGAGATTGCTCGCCTATCCCAGGTGTTCACTAACCATGATAAATCTCTGCCATCTGTCCGGTGTTCAGAGCTTTCCCAGGTATGACTTAATAGCTCGTGTTTCTCTGATGCTCTGGAGTTTGCATCCCCATGAAGGCAGGCAGAGTGGATTTGCTCTCCCCATTTTACAGAGGAGGAAACTGAGGCTCTGAGGGAATAGGCCTTGCCTGTGGTCAGCCAAGTAGAAAGAGGAGAAGCCAGGAGTTTTCTGCTTGTGAATTTATAATTTCATTTTTGTCTCTGTATCCCAATAATGTAGGGCGGGGCAGCTAGGGAATACCATGTCTGGAGTCAAGAAGTCCTGAGTTCAAATCCAGTCTCAGACACTTCCTGGACCACTTCAGCCCTTCCAGAATTTGTGATTTCTTCAATGTGCCTCCCCCACTACTGCCACATATCACAGCCTCTATGGTATTCCACCTTTTAGGCAGGGAATCAGAAAGACCTGCATTTAAATGCAGCCAAAGACATTTACCAATCCTTTAATCTCTGTTTGCCTCAGTTTTACCAACTATAAAATGGGAATAATAATAATAGCATCCACTCCCTAAAGTGGTTGGGAGATCAAATGAAATAATAATTGTAAATTATAATTTACAATTATGAAATTGTAATTATACAATTACAACTACAAAATATAAATTATAATTTATATATAATTTTATATGTTTATACATAATTTATATTGTTATTATATATTATATATTTATATATAAATAAAATTATAGATAAATTTATATAATTAATAAATACAATTATAAAATATAAATTGTAATTTATAAAGCATTTAGGATAGTAGGTACATAGTAGTACCTAGTACCTAGTAGTATATATAGTGTAGTAAGTACTATATAAATGTTAATTATTAATTATGAACTATTATTAAGTCACTCTCCTGTGGCCAGATAAAGAAGATTCATTCAATCCTGAGTTCAACTGGTCTTCAGACATACCATCATTTACCTTTGGGGCCAGGCTTGATGCTTGAAGCTTTTCTTAGAAGGACCTGCCAAACTCTGGGCTCCTCTATTTCTGCTCCACACTGCCCCCCCCATTGTGGCCCTCAAGAATCCTGGGCTCTTCCATATTCAGATGAGACATCAAGACCCCATCCAGTCCAAATGCCTTCATTTGGAGGAAAGTGGGACCCCAAGAAGATTTTAACTGAGGCTCATCCACTTACTTTCAATTAAACTAGCATTCAAAAGAGAAGGCAGAACACCCCACTCCTCAGGCTGAGGTCATGGTATTTGTGACCAGGATGGAGCCAGAGGTTGGCCAATGTATGGTTCAGCACCTGGGACAGGTCCCTGCATACAGCAAGTGGCCCTCAATGAGCGGGAAACCACTGACCCAAGTGCACATTCTTTCTATAGCTCAACACAGATCATCCTCTGAAGTGCAGAGGGGAGGGAGAGCGGTGCATATGGATTTATGGACCTGAGTTCAAATCTCAACTCCACTTCTACCTGGATAACACTGAACAGGTAACTTTTTGCTCTCTGAGCCCAGTTTCATTCTTTTTAAACCTAAGTGTACTAAATGATTTCTGATCTCTGAAGTCCTTCTAACTCTCTGATCAATGGGAGGCAACAAAGGGCCCTTTCTTCAGTGTAAGGCCAGGGGCAGGGATATGCTGGAGCCAAGCCCAAAGAATTTTAGAGCCAGCTGTTAATTTTTGTCCTTTTTTGAATATTTACAACTTGGAAGTCAGGAAACTCTACAAATCAGACTTATTTTCTTCCTCCCTCCCTCCCTTCTTTCCTCTCTACTTTTCTTCCTTCCTTCTCTCCCTCCCTCCCTCCTTCCTTCATTGTTTCTTTCTTTCGACTTAAGTGTAAATCCTGATAATACAGATTAATTTAAAAGAGCGTTGTGCAGCCAAACATTGACTAGCATACCCCTGGTTGAAGGGTTTGTTGTGTTTGTGTGTAGGGGGGTGGTGGGATGCAAATCTGTCCAGCAGGTCCCTCCAATCTGGGAAGTGATTGGGCCAAGATTGGCTGATAATGAATGATCCTAGCCAGCTTCACAGTTTGGGGATGCTCATTACCATGAAAGTGGCTGCAGGGGAATTAAAAAAAAAAAACTTCAATAATGTATGAAATAATCTGTTGGTAAGGCATGGAGGGGCTTCCAGCTAGCTCAGCAGGAAAACCCGCAAAATCAGCTCTCTTGAGGGATCAGGGATTTGGAAGACCCCAATCCAATATAAGAACAAAAGAAAAATAATCAGTAATGTTAAGTCATGTGAATTGTCACCATGGATATATATTTAATGCTGGGGTTTTATAATGCATAGCAGAGGATATTTAGTCCCTTCTGAGCATATGACCAGTGAGGAAAATGAGACACAACAATGAGTGACTTGCCCAAGACTTCAAGAATAGTAAGTAGCACACCTGAGATTTGAATCCAGATTCTTTAGTTCCAGATCCAGAGCTTTCCCTACCCTATCATGCAACAGGGCCATGATTGTTAATACTATCTTCAAGTCAGGAATATATACTCCACTTGCTCTATTGTCACTTTACCGGGAAAATTAGCTGAAGAGATACTGGATGGAGCAGTTAGGAAGCATCCCCTCCTATCCCCATATTATCAAAATCTGGATTGGATTTTTGACTTGAAGTGGTACCTAAATCATAGGCACCTTTGGCTTCTTCAAGCCCTGTAACTGTGGGATCAGTGTATTTTTTTGGGGGGGTTGGCAATAACAGGTAGAAAAATCCAAAGTAAATATAATTCCTTTATAGAATAAAAAATATATATCTGGGAAATAGGGGCAAAATCTGCTAATGCATTAGGAGCCAACTTTGAGCCAATGATGAGTCTTGGTCAGAGGGCACTTGGGGGTCTTTGCCTACTGCACTGTCCTGCACTATGGGCAGATTGGGGAGGGCACTGGTGAGACCAGAGGTTTACAAATCCTCACTTATTCTGGTCATGCAGACAAATGGAGATTCTTAAGTTTATGGCCCCAGCACTGAGACACACCTTCAAGGCTGTTTCCAGCAGGCAGTTGACAAATGGAGTAGCATCCAGTGGAATCATCCAGAGAATGATATAGCTCATTTCCTCGTGTTGCAGCTAAGAAAGGCAGGAGGGCATAGCAGATAGAGAGCCACCCCAGGGGTCAGGGAGTTTTACAGCCCTTGGCCAGGTCACCACCTTGCAGGGTCCTGTGTTCCTTTCTCAGACTAGGGAGATGCTAAGCAGATGCTCATCCCCATCGGCAGAGGAAGTTATTGGTCATCGGGAGTTATTGGTACCAGGGCAATCTCCTGCCAGGGCTCCTTCACTTGACCAATAAAAGGGAAAAAGGATTTCTGATTATCACTGATATTTTTGTAGTTAAAGGAAACAAAATGGCATTGGGGAGGGCTGACAAGATGGTGGCTCACTGCAGTTCCAGTAACTGCCACTGGGTGCCGGCAGAACCCAAGGAGTTCTTGCTAGGCCAGTCTTGGTGGCTCAGGACGTTTCCCTCTAGCTTGGGCTAAATAAAAAATGCCATTAGCGTCTCGGGGAGACATAGCATTGTCAATGGAAATTAACTGAAACACAATCTCATTTCAACTTTGTTTTTATTATTTCACTTCAGTGACTGTGCTCCCTTCCCGGCTCAGCGATGCCAAGGGGACCCCAAGTCGGAGACCGGGGGCCTGCCTTCGCATTGCATTTCTCGGCCGGACCCCTGTTTGGGCCGGGCACCGAGACGGACTTCGTAGTTCGGAAAACAAGGCACTAAAACTAGGTCCCGGCTACTGGAATACACTGACGAGAAAGCCATCCTTCCATTCAACAGAGAGTATTGGAACACAGTGGGGGTTTTTCTGCAGACCAAGTCTTAAAACACCCAAGGTACAGACTTTTTGGTTTTCCTTATTTTTTTTTCTTTTCCATATTTATTTGAAAGCTCATAGCCAAGGATCAGAATTCTGATGAACAGAGTTTCCAATTAGTAGCATCAGATACTAGTTGGTTGTGGTTTTGGCTGCAAAGTGAGAAAGGGTGAAATGCAGAAGCACGGTAACACAGCGAGTGAACAAGAAAGCCACCGGGAGCTACGGCGTGTCCCCGGATGGAAGGGATGCTCTCAGTCAGAGTCCCAATCAAACCCGGAGGCAGCAGGGCTCCCCCCTCCACCCAGGTCTGGAGGCGTGGCTTGCTGGGACTGCCTGGCTAGCATTGTCTTGACTTGGTGTTTTTTTGCAAAGGGCTCAACACAGATAAATGGATTGTCCTGGTTGTGGGAAGATGCTCAAGTTTCTCTAGTTTTTAAATGCCCCAAATACAGTCCAAATGGAAAATGAAGAAGGCCACAAACAGTTTCAATGAGACAGACCTGGGTACCCCTGGGGAGAGGGAGGGGCAGAACTCCTCCAAAAACATACAAGGAGCTCAAGTGTCCCCCGTGGGGACAACCAAAGGTAATTATAGGGCTGCTGTTTCAGGGGTCATGAGAAGCTAGACTTCTCCAATGACCAGAAACGCGAGGTCTTGGTGAGAAGGGCTTCCAGGCTTAAAAAGAAAGCTGGCTTCCTCAGAGTAGAAGGGAAGGGTAGATGAGCATCCTGGAGCTTCCCAGAGGGACAAACCCTCCCGGCTCTGGACCACCTGATTGTCCAAACCCTTTGGTTTTCCATTACCAGCTGAACACTCCACTCTGGTGCAGTCTCTCCAAACGACTGGAAGGTCAAGAGTCAGGAGTGTGCAATAGGATGGGAGAAGCTGTTAGAGCAGGGAAATGGTGGCAAGTGGCTAACCTCCTCCTTGAAACCAAAAGAACTTCCATACTGTCCTCCATCACCCCAAAATTTAAAATTCAAGTGGAGCAACCTTCCCTCCCATGCAAATGTTCTGTGGCCAGAGGGTGACACTTCAGTTTTTCTGAACATAAATCCAAAATTCAGGGCCCTTGTTTTCCATATTGTCAAGAAAACAGAGGCAGACTGATCAAATGGAATGAGCCGGCTGGCTTTTCAGTCCTTGGGAACCCTCTACCATCTCTCCGGCTGTAAGGAGGGGACCCTTTCTCTGCAGCATCAAGCCCCACTCTACATGAGGTTGTCACTTTCTGCTGTGATGCCTCCAGATAAGTTCTTCTGCTTGCAATCAGACCCCTGGCCTTCCTGCAAGAAGGCATTTGTTCTGGACGGTCATTTTGATTGCCACACAAGAGCAAAAAAAAAAAAAAGAAAGAAAGAAAGAAAAAGAAAAGATCAGAAAAAGAATGTGCTACCCAGGGATGGCTTGCTCTATTCTGACTTGGAAAAAAAAAAAGAAACAAAAAAACGTCCAGAGCAGTCACAGGGAAAAGACAGGGTGGGTTTGGGGCCAGGCCATCAAGAACCAGGTACTAAAAAGGAAAGAAAGGATGTTAATGGGAAGCTGTCACCATCGGGGACTCAGATGGCCATCCCTGCTGGATGGACAGAATAATGAACGTGCGCCCATCTGGCTGGGCTCCTAGGGAACTCAGCAGGGGGGAAATCACCCAAATCATTCTTTCATGAACGGAAGTTGCACAAGTAGCGAATTCGTTTTGTGACATGTAAAATTTGTAAACCATCAGTCACATCTAGTCGTCATCATCGTGACCTAGGAGTCAGCCCAAAACATGTCCAGATGCTCAGGTAGAGGTGGCCCGGATGCGCCATGTGACGTACATCTCGGGAGGTTTGGTCTCATATATACAAATATTACAGAAAGAAAATAGGCATTAAATACAGTTTATTTAAAGTACAGTATATAGCAAAAGTTTATCCTAAAACCTAGAGGACCACAGTTTCACATGTCTCTTTGAGTAGACCCGGTATTTAACACTCGGCTCCACTGGTAAAGAGGATCATGAATAGGGCCTAGGCCTGATGTTCCCCAAGCAGGGGGAAGAGGAGGAGGGGGCTCTCTGAGCTAGGAGCTATTGCTGAGGGGAGCAAACTCATCAAACAGAGCTAGACGGATTTGTCTTGGCAAACAAGTATTTTATTGGTCATTGCAGGCCCTTGGGCAGCCCCGTTACTCTGATACTATAAGACACAAAAATAAAACTATTTCAGTAGCTCTTTAATGTTTCCATCTGCTTTCGACTGCTGACACCACATGGAGGCTGTTAAGTGTCTGCAAAGGTCCGCGGCGCGGGACAAAAGGTCCCCACTGGCGGAGGCCACAACTCAAGAAACCTAAATTAAACCAAGGTGGGATTAAACAGCGGCGGCCTGTAAGTCATCCGGCCGAGTCCCTTTCCTACGTCTGGGCTCACGTTGGACCTGACACAGTGCGCCGAGGCAACACCAGCGGAAAGCAAAGGAAGGAAAAGAGCCTGATTGCTAGTGGTTTATTGACTGAATTCTGTCATCTCACCAAATGGAAGACAAATGATGGCTAAAGTACCTTTTTTTACACATTCTGAAATATTGTGGCACCTCCGCTAACTGCCTCGAGTCTCCAGGTTCCTCTACAGCAATGTTCATCTCCCTATGGAAAAATCGAAAGTACTCTGAAGGAAAATGCCTGAATGCATTATTTTTATTACAAGTTAGGTTGGAACTTCCAAATACAAAGATTGACCTGCAAAGGGGATCAGAACAGAGGCAAAGTCAAAAGAAAGACTGTTTTCCAGAGGTGGAGGGTGCGGTGGATGAAAGGAGGGTGGGGAGGGGGCTGGAGAGGAGTGGCTTTTTGTTGGCTTTGGGACTGGGGAGCGACCGACTGGCTTACACCGCTCGGTGAATCGGGGACCGCTTTTGAAGAAACATTTGTCCTTCGGTGACGAAGTTCTAGCAAAGATAGAAAACGTAACACAGCTCTGCTGGTTCAGACGCATCCAAATAAGGTTGATTTAAAAAGGTCATACTCTTTAGAATTATTCCACAGAAATAGTATTATTAGTATTAAATCACCAAAGTTTGTTTTCTTTAACTTCCTAGCACAAAGGCTGCCTAGTAGACCAGCCACTGTTTTTTTTTTCTCTTAAAATATTGTGCTTATAAACTATCTATACAACTATTTAAACTTGCAGTAAAGAAAGAATTAAATTGGTAAATTTGCTGTTCTCATTCGAGGGCTGCTGCAGACCTAATCAGACACTTGATTGTGAGCAAAAGTAATAAAAAGAAAAAGAAAAAAAAAGTCTTGTTTTATAACTAGAGATGGGCTGGGCTAATCTGGAGTAGAAAATTAAAAAAAAGAAAAAAGAAAAACCTGAACATTTGGGCCACTTCCAGATTCGAGAGTGGATACACTGGAAGCCTGGCAGGACACTGGCTAGCTGTGGGCAGTTGACAACCTCCCTTGGGGATGAGAGGGCCTATTACTGTGGGGGGGGAGGAACTTTTGGGGGCCTGTGCAGAGTCAGGGAAGTGAGGGGCAGGAGAGAGAGACATGGAAGAGGATCTAGAAAAGTTGGCAGTCAGGGTGATCTCACTCTGTTCCTAAGTGACCAGCATCTTTCCTAGCCCCTTGGAGATGCCCCCATTCCGATGCCTCCATTTCTGCTCCTTCAATCCCCACTCACGACTCGACTCCTCCTCTCCACCCCGGGTCCTGTCCACCTTCTGCCCCTCTCCCAGCGCCGCTTCTCAGGAAGCCGGAGAGATTCCCTGAGGTCCAAAGAGGAAGGGAGACCTCTCAGCATGCTGCTCTCCTGGGCCCTAGACAGCCACGGGGCTGTCCTAGCATGACTCCTCAACCTTGCGGGGCTCAGGCGGGGATCCTGGAGCCCCAGACGCAGCTCCCGACAAAGACTCCGCGGTCCAGGTAGCACCACGTGGCCCCTGGTTCACCTCATTTTTTTGATTGTCCTTTGGGTCAAGGTACATGCTCACCTCCTTCCACCTCAATGGGGTCTAAAGACAAAACAAAGGCTCCAGAGCAGAAAAGGTTAAGGGAGGGGACCTCCTGGTGGCCCGGCCAGCTTCCGGATGGGACGCCCTGGGTCTGGCGGAGAGGCGGCTTGGGGCCGGCTTGGCTCCCGGGCGTGACTCTCCCCTTCTGTCTCCCAATCGTGGCTATGTGCTTTGCCTAAGTCCACGTGGCCTGGATCGGCCACCTGGGAAATATGCGAAATAGATTTATTTGCAGAAATCAAGAAATAAAGGTGACCAAGCAGGGCCCGATCTGGGGGAGAGACTCCACTCTGCCAAGAAAGGTCGCCGGCCCTCTGCCTGACAGCTATGGCTACAGCCCCAGGGAGGAGACCCTGTGGGGGGCCTGGGGGCGGGGAGCCCCAGACGGCAGTCTGAGAGAGAGCGCGAGCTCCGGGTCTGGTTCTATTGCAAGCAAACCGCTCGGAAAATAAGGAAGCAAGTGAGCATGTACGCACTGAGAAAGGGGAGGGGAAATGAGCGGGAGCCGGTGATGGGACCGGGAGGGTCAGGAGCCTGTCAGAACCAAGGGAGGAGCAGCTCGGGAGGCATCCGGCCGAGACCCTTGCGGGCCTGGCTTCTGGGCCTGGGAGGAGCAAGGGAGGTCACTTGCCCCCGGGGTGGGGGGGCAGGCTGGAAACCCGTTTTAACCCCCCTTTCCCTTCCTCCCCTCGACTGAAGGGAGTGGCGCAGGCGCCCGGTGCCTGGGCCTGGCCGGCCGCCAGGTGAGCATCGGGGCCGAGCGAGGGGGCTGGTGGACCTGGGCTCCGAGACGCGCTCGGACTTTCTTTGGGCGGCAGGAGGTGGACAGAGCCGGGGGTGGTGTGGGGCTCAGGGCCCAGGAGGCCTCGGCGGTGGCAGCGCAAGCCCATCTCTACTTATAAGCAGAAGTCCGTGAAGGCGGAAGGAGCGGGCGTCCTTATCTGTCCAGCAGCTGCTTGAGCGCTCTCTCTATGTTCATCCGATGGCCGACCCGAGTCACGCCGAGGTCTATGAGGTCTTCCTTCTGGAGGTTTGGTAAGTGACTGCCGTCGATCTCATTGTCCATGAAGGTCTCTTTATGCTCACCCAAGTTTAAGCTTTCCAGCCAATCAGCCACGTCGGGCTTGGTCCACAGGTGGACAGGTTTAGTTGTAAAAGGCTTATTTGAGATTGGCTGTTGCAGTATCGAGGGAGACGGGGACCTGCTGCGCGCTGCCGCGCTCAAGCCAAACAAGTCCCCGGAAGATGGCTGGCTCGGAAGGCTAAAAACCTCGGGCAGGGTGGGTGAAGGGGCCGCGGCGGAGACGGCCGTCAGGGGGGCGGCCAGGGCCTCCTTGGCGATCTCCGTGGGGGACACCACGGGGCTCGGGGCGCGTCTCGTGACGGCGGTCCTGCCGTCGTAGTCCGGCGGCCGGCTCTGCAGGGTGATGGGCTGGGTGGTGCCAGGGCGGACGGTGAAGGTGACCGTCGTGCTCCGCGTCCCTGAGACGGTGCTCATGACGTCCGTGCTCCTGCAAAGGCGGCAGACAGAAACAGGTGTCACCTGGTGAGCGGAGGAGGGGGGACGGGGGTCGTCGGGGGCCCGAGGAACCATTCGAGTCATGGGAATCAGGGCTGAGGGAGGAGCGGGAGGAAGTACGAAGGGAACGGTCTCTCCATGGTGGGCTTTTTCAGAAGGGTTACGTGAGCCATCGATGGTTCCTGCCCCATAGGACCAAGGCAGGAGTCCATAGAGGCTCTGGGTAGTATCTACAACCCTGCTACCTGCCTCCCTCCACCGCCACACACGACTGACCTCTGCTGGTCATTCAGAGAAGCCCTGGGCTCTGAGCTGGGGGGCAGGCCCTGGCTACCCTTGGGGTAACATTCTCCCGGCACCCACAAGCCCCCATACACCACAAATGGCAGGGTGTGGGCTCTGGCTGGGTCGCGGGGTGGAGGACTCTAGCTGACATCCCAGAGTCAGTGGGACTGGGAACCTGGCTAGGCCCAATATTTGCGTTTGGTTTGGGGACCCTTCCCCCCAACTCTGCTTCCAGGAGAAACCAAAAGAAGACCACTTCAGAGAAGGTTCATTTTAGAAATCCGGCCAAATGGCAGGAGGGTCCTGGGGTCACCCGCCAGCCCGACAACCTCGGGGAGCAGAATTACCGTGTTCACCCAAAGGGGCCCCAGAGGCTTGGCCCCCTCTCCATCATTCTCTCCTCCGCTTAGAGCCCAGCTGATTTAGAAACATTTCCCACCACGTGGGAGCTGCCCGTTTTCTCGCTCAGTTGCCTTGCAAACATTAGCTATCCCAAGCACTAGACTAAATTCCCCCAGGTCAGCCTAGAGGCCACCCTGTTGCTAGCATTTGTGTGTGGGGGGAGAGGAGGACACTTGGTAGACCCTCATTAAACAGATCCGAACGGAATCCACCAGCAAGGGGTGCCAGGCAGAGGAAATGGACGTTGGGGAAGTTAAGGGGGCTCAGGCTCAAGCGTGGCCCCTGAGCCACCCCAGCTGTGGGAGCCTCCCTCTCCCCCATCAGCCCGCTTGCACGTCTGTGCCTGAGGAGGCAGCTTGTGTACCCCAGAATCACAACTTCAGAGCTCCCTCCCAGAAGAAAATGGAAACTCCGCCATTGCCCCATAAGCTCAGCAGACTCCTCTGGAGATCTGCTCGGCTGGGGGCTGTGTTTACAACCGGGTGTGGACCAGGTGGATCTTGGGGGCCCAGAGAGGCCTTCTAATGGCTCCCACCCCCAGGCCAGCCCCCAAAGAGCCAGGTTTACTGCAGTCATTGGCCAACATCCGCCCCAGTGGACAGGTGGGTCACGTCCTTTGGGGAGGCCCGAGCAGGTGGGGCTTAAAGAATGAGGAGGGGGGACAACAATAATTATAAGCTGTAAGGAGGGCACGGTGCTTTATGAGCATCTCCTGAGTCTCAGGAAAGCCTGAGAATAGGGAGCTCTCCCACAGATGGCCAGGGAAGGGGGCAGAGGTCCGCCGAGAGGAAGCCGGAGCTCTGGATTCCTCCTTTGCCCGGGCCCCAGAAAGCTCTTGGCCAAGTGTCCTAACAAGCTGAGCTCCCTTGCTCACGGAAGGAGCTGGGATCTTGTGCACATCTTCCCTTTAATGATGGGCCATTTGTAATGTCTTGTCAAGGACCCAAGGCTGGGGTCTTGAAGAGGAAGCAAAGCTGGGAGAAGACCTTGGGGGCATCCCAGACCTTCAAGCTTGGGAGATGGAGGGGTCTCCATCCTGTCTAACCCTCCCAATTTACAGGAGAGGGCTGTGACTTGCTCACCTAGCAAGCGGGAGAGCCAGCACTAGGAGCCAAACTCATGGCACCGTGATGCCTCCCTCTGGCCCAGCTTGGATCCCCTTGGCTGGGTGATTATGGGCCTGTCTCCTCATCTGTGAAATGGGCACAAGAGCACTTTGTACCCTCTAGCTCACAGGGCTTTGTGAAGGACACACTTGGAAGACTTTAATGTCCCAAGGGAGTGTACAGAGAGTGTTTGACAGCAATAAATAACTAAGAAGTTCCTTCATCTTCAGTAGGAAGTCGGCCTTTCTCCTGGGGCCTCCCAGGATGAGGGGCATGGGGAGTGGAGGACACCAGTGCTCTGGGGGTGACCGCAGGCCTTTGGGAGGAGCCGGTGCCTGGCAACGAGGAAGCTTCCTGGCTGAGCTGCCTGGGGTCGGATGCACCTGTCATTCCCTAGAGTCCCACAACACCCCCAAGTTCTTGAGTGACCTCCATGGGCCTTCCTGTGGCCAGGGCCACCTCTTGCAGAGCTCAGGGTCTTTGTTCCCTGTGGTTCTGAGTTTTCTTGGCATCTCACTGGGCTCAGAGCTCATGTGGTTCTGTGGCCACAGACGGAGGGAGGATTGGAACTGGATTTGAATTCAGGCCTTCCTGACTTGAGATCCAGGGCTCCTCAGAGGGGCATGAGGAAAGCCTGAGAGCCTGGATACCATCGTGGGGGGGAGATGCCCATCTCCTTCGCTGCCATCCACCTTCCTGTGGGACTCAGGCCTGAGGAGGAGGATGCTGAAGCTTGGGCATAGACGCACAGATACCTCACAAGAGGCATGGGACGGTGCCCCCCAGGGGTTGGCAGGGAAGTCCACCTGATTCCCAAGCACCCCCAAATCCGCAGCTGTGGCGAGAGAAAAACCATCCAGGACTCTGTAGACCTCCAATGCGGTCCCTGGGTTGGACTTGGACCCGAGAGTCCCTCCCTCCCCAGAGTGCTCCTGATCAAGCATGAATTAAGCACCTACTCTATACCAGGGGCTGTGGCCACAAAGACAACAATGACAAGGCCCCAGCACTGGAGATGATGTTGGACAGACGCTGAAAAGGTGTAAAGGAAGGCAAGGGGCTGGATGTGAATTCTGGCCATTTACTTATACCCAGTGACTTTGGGCAGGTAACCTGATCCCTCCAGATTTCAGTGTCTTCCTCAGGAAAACAAAGGGCCTGGACTGGGATCTCTAAGCATATGGCTCCCTATGATCTAGGAGCTGGCAATTATAGATGGAAGAAAGGAAGAAAAGAAAGGAGAAAGGGAGGGAGGGAAGGAGGAACAGAGGGAGGCAGGAGGATGGAAAGGAGAGGGAAGAAAGGAAGCTTTTGTTAAGCTCCTAATATGTGCCAGGAACTCGGCTAAGCACTTTGTTATCTCATTTGGTCTTCAAAACTCTGAAAGGTAGATGCCATAGGATGTCCATTTTACAGACGAGGGAAACGAGTAAGGGACTTGTTCAAGACGATACAGCTAAGTGTCAAAGGCTGGTTTCTGAACTTGGCTCCTGACTGCGGGGCTGCCACTCTATCCATCGAGCTGCCTTTATGGACTCAGGACTGAGGTTTGCAAAGTGCCTTACAAATATCTAGTCCGACCCTCATGACCACCCTGGGACAACCCTGCCGTTATTACCCTGTATCTGAGGCACGGAGCCGTTAAGTGACTTGCTTAGGCTCCCACAGCTTAGGCTCCCAGAGCAGAATTTGGCCTTGGGTCCTCCTCACTTCCCATTTGATTTCACCTGCTCTACCCCCAACCTCTTATTTAGAAATAAATCCGAGCCCCTCGAACGCCCCAGGGCAAGCTTGCTGCTAAGGACACCAGAATAGGAAGACCCAGAGAGTAGAACATCAGAGTATCAGGGGAAAAGCTTCCTTTTTCTCTAAATATCCTTTAAAAAAATTAAAATAGATTATTCCTGTCTTTTTTTTAAGTGTCAAATTTATTTCCAAACCTGTGTCTCCTCCATCAACTACCCAGGGAGTGGCCATCAGAAAAGAAAAATGCAGATGAATAAACCGAGTCTGAGACTCATCTACAGCCTCCTCCGAAAAGAAGGGAAGAAGATAGTCTCCCTTTTCTTTTTCAGGGACAAAGAAGTCGGCCATTATCATGGAAGGGACTTTGATTTGCTTTGAGTAAGATTCGAGTTTTCCCCAGGAAGCCCTGCCCCCCCCCAGAAACCCCCAGGCACCTTCTCCCCATCCCTTCCCCACCAAGAATTAAGCTGAGCCCTCCCATCCTGCAGGTGAATGGGAGGATCCCTGACAAGGAGAGCCTGTGCTTGTAGCCCCAGGGAAGGAGGCATCTCCTGCCTCCTAAGGCAGCCCCTTCCCCAACGGGAAGTTTTTCTCACATTCAGCCCAGACCACCCACCTTGCACCTTTGCCTCCCCGGCTCCCGGTCGAGCCCCCCTTCTCCAGGACTGCCCTTCAGACCCGTAAGCCAGCGCCCTTGCATGTGCTTCCCAGTCCCTCTCTGGCTGCCCCAGCTCTCGTGTCGGCTCTCAGCCCCGGCTGCTCTGACTTCTCCAGGGCCCGGCTAGGCGGCCTAGGCAGGGCTGGGGATGGAAGGTCCTGGAAGCTCACCCGCTTTGTGGGTGCATTAGACCAGCCTGCCGCCCCTGGCCCCCAGCGTTCCGATCTGGTAGCGTGTGGGGTGATCATGGCAGGCCAGGGCCATCCCAGTGTGGAAGCTTCCCTCCCCATGATGTGGAAGGGAATTTATAGTCAAGCTGGGTCTCTGTCCACTGTCCACTGTCCACTGCCAGGCACATACACTCAGTGACCGCCAGGGGCGGCACAGGGCACAGTGTTCACACCTGGAGGCAGGGACACCCGAGTTCTAACCCTGTCTGATTCTCCTAGCTGTTACGGCCCTGCACATTCCTTGGCATTCCTCAGTTTCCTCCTCTGTAAAAGGGGGATAACAATAGCGCCTGCCTCCTAGGGTTGTAGCGGTCAGGGGGGTTAACGTTTGTAGAGCACTTTGCAGATCTCCATATTCCACATTCTCTCTGTATATATTCTATAATGTATCACCACGTGCGCCATCTATATCTGCGGCAGGCTCTCTCCAGTCTCTGTACCCCCTTCAGCTCGTGGGCCCGAAGCCCTTGGACCTCCTGCCCCCGCAGGGACACACCAGAAATCGGGAGGCTTTCGCCTTCGATGTGGCCCAGGACTCTCCCCCCAACATTCCCTCCATCTTCCTCCTCCAGAACCATCATCATCCCCCAGCAGAGCACCGGCTCCTCGAGAGGAGGGACAGCTTCAGGTCTTTATAACGACAATGTTCATCCTGGTACATAGTAGGTGCTTAATAAGTGTCTGTGGAACCCAGACTGTCAGCATGTGGACTGCTGAATGCTTCCAGCTGCAGGCCTTTATTCCAAGGCACTGACAAAAGTAATTAGCAGCAGGCAGCCCAGCATGGAATCCTGGGGACCCCTGGGGACCTCCAAGCTGGCAGAACCCTTATCACCTCCCGGGGAGACGTCTTTGCTAAGGGGGCTTTTCCATGCTAACGATGAAAAATCTGTTTCCTTTCTCTAGCAGGCCCTTCCGGACACTTGTTGATAGGGTCCGAAAGCCAGCCCAGAGTCGTCCTACTGTACATCTGAGGGCCACGGACCTGGGGCCAGCCCAACGTCCTCTTACTAGACATCCGAGGGCGATGGGCCCAGGATCAGGAGGCTCAAGCTTCCCACCGTGTGACCGTGACTCCTCTGAACCTCATTCCTTCTCCTAAAATGGGATTATTATCGCAGCCTTTGTCTAACTCCTGGGGAAGTGCTCGGGCTCGGCTGGGGCTCTCTGAGGGCATCTAGCCTAACCCTGGATGGAACACAAGCTATGATAATTTAGCCAAAGGGATGGGTGACCCTCCAAGGCCAGACAGGTAAATAGCAGGAGAAGCTGGGCCCTTAGAGTGGGATGAGACACCCGAGGTCCTCTGGAGGCCCCCAGATGCCGGCTCGCTCACTCCGGGGGCCCCCAGACGCCGGCTCGCTCACTCCGGGGGCCCCCAGACGCCGGCTCGCTCACTCCGGGGGCCCCCAGACGCCGGCTCGCTCACTCCGGGGGCCCCCAGACGCCGGCTCGCTCACTCCGGGGGCCCCCAGACGCCGGCTCGCTCACTCTGGGGACCCCCAGACGCCGGCTCGCTCACTCTGGAGGCCCCCAGACGCCGGCTCGCTCACTCCGGGGGCCCCCAGACGCCGGCTCGCTCACTCCGGGGACCCCCAGACGCCGGCTCGCTCACTCCGGGGACCCCCAGACGCCGGCTCGCTCACTCCGGGGACCCCCAGACGCCGGCTCACTCACTCTGGGGGCCCCCAGACGCCGGCTCGCTCACTCTGGGGGCCCCCAGACGCCGGCTCGCTCATTCCGGGGACCCCCAGACGCCGGCTCGCTCATTCCGGGGACCCCCAGATGCCGACTCG